>NW_028187166.1:2526686-2609460 GCF_003343005.1 Rhea americana | reverse complement strand
CTGCAGAAAGCGCCGCGCCCCGCTCCGAGCTGCGCCCCGCGCCGCGCCGCGCTCCCCGGCGAGCTGCGCCCCGGTCGTGCCGGTCATGCCCCGGGCCGCGTTAAAGCTCTCAGCCGATTTATGCCCCATGCCGCGTCCCACGGGAAGTTAATGCCCCGTTCTGCCTTACGCCCGGCGCTGCGTTACGCGCCGCGGTTAAGCTGATGCCCTGTGCTGAGCTAAGCCCCACGGCACGTTACGCGCTGTGCCGCTTTATGCCCCACGCTGAGTTACTCCTTGCAGCTATTCCCAAGAGACTGCTCAGAAGGGCACTGGGAACTAAGGGTCTTTGGTGGCTGGGTCTTCTGGGCTGAGACTGTGTCTTCCTGGGCATAGACATCTAGCTCCCACTAAAATATTTAGGAATTGTGTTAATAATTAAAGGAGACAGTGAAGTCAAAAGGGACTCTGTGCAAACTCATGAGACGGAGGGGACAAATCTAGTCATGAGACAAACTACTCACTAAAGCGTAGCATTATTTCATAAATCCTCCATGCATGAGGGAATGTTACAACTCTGGAGAAGTTCCAAATAATGACCTTTGCTTGGGGGCCCTTGAAGTGAACCCTGCAGCCTCTGTTCATGACAAGGTACCAGATCAGTCTGCATGTGTGCAGGATTCACTTACTGGCCACCTATGATCATCCCATTGCAAATCAAAGCCATGCTTATCAGGGACAGCGAAAGTCTCCTGGCTCACAGCAGGGGATCCAGTTCTACCAAAATCACTTATTCTCATCAACGTCATCACATTTGGAAGCAGCTGATAGTTCACTTTGGCGGGGTGAAGCGGGATATTTTTGAGCAGTAAAACAACAGCTGTCTTGCAACACATGGAGCTGAGGAATCAGATGGTTGTGATTGAAAGTTGGAACTGTGAGCACAAACACATTCGTGAACTTGCATTCTCGCCACATCTGTGGTCACTCTGAGGGTTCCAAGGTAGGAAACAAAATTAGGTATTTATTTAAACCTTGATTGAATAGTAAACATTGCAAAATCAATTACTCTGAAGCATCTTAAAACTTCTTTGACAAATTTGGGAAAAATACGGATTCATCTGTCCTTGTTTTCATTTTTTGGAGGTTTCTCCCTCTTTGTCGGTCCAGACCTTGTGACTAACTCCAGTTTGAAATATTTGGTTGAATTTCTCCCCAAAGCACTTCGTAATTTTTCATAACTGAATGGACTAAAGTAAATTAAATGTCATTTTGAAAAGACATTAGCTATTGTTTCTAAAATATCCACATCAACTCTGCAGAGTTTCATCTCTAGTGCTGTTTGGGACAGTTGCTGATCCTCTATTTAGAGCCAAATAAAAGACTGATATATTGTGTAGTCCGGGGACTCTTTATGAATTGCCACAAAAGTCAGTCAGGTTCCTCTGACACAGTCATGTGCTACCTTTCTCAGAAACATTCCTTGTGGTTTTGAGACAGGCTTCCTAGGACCCTACATCAAATAACTGGATTCTCATACTTGTCTTGATTTTTTTTTCCTAACCTCTTTGAAAAGATTTGACAGAGGGTAAACAAAGGTGCTAACTACAAAAGCAGACACCTTCCTAGCAGTGTTTTGCAGTGTGTTCTGGGAGCAAGTGCTGTAATGAACAGGTCCTTGTCTGTCAAAGCTTCTTAGTATTTCCAGCTTCATCTCCCTGTTTTCTCTCTTTTCTATGTGTGTTGAAAACTTAGCATGTCATCAACAATCTGTGGAGTCTTTTGAAGAATATTAACTGCCTTGTTATAAGAAAGATGCATGGTGCTTCTTGATTTTTTCTTGAACCTCTTGCAGTTTAGCTAGTCAAGGCTGTGTGAAGGTTTCAGCATAGATGTAATGAAAAGGAGTTTGGGCTTTAAAAGCTGTGCTAAGAACAGCCTTGCTAGCTTCTGAAGATTACAGACAAAGGAAAAAGCACCAAACCAGGAGCAGCAGCAGGAGTGGTCTTGCTTTGCAGAGTTACACACAGAAAAATACTGAAGTCATGGCTGATGAAGTGTCTCCAAAATACTTGCAGTATCAAGCAACTGGCATTTAGTTCTCATTGTAGGCAAAGCTTTACACTAAAGCCAGCTGAAACCAATCCGCTTTTCATTGGAAAGATAGTTTCCTCCTTTAATCAGCCCTGTTTTAAATGATTTCATTTTAGTGCCTTAAATAGTCATTTTGTTTTGTCCTTCAGGCAGTTGGCATTCACTGACTGAGAATGGTGTAGGTCTGCAGACTTTAAAAGGACAAACAATAGTCTGGCAAGCAGAAATGGTTCATTGGCATCTTGATTTTACACAGAGCCTGTGATTCCCATAGGCCAGGGCAGGGCAGAGAAAAGGAACAACTTCTACCTGATCAGCAACCAAGAGGAGCTACAACTACTTCAGTCTGCTCTTGCTCAGGATAACTAGGAAAAAAAGAATCAAACCACAAATAAGACTGTGGCTGGGCGCACGCTATCTCCCCCCACCCATGTGAGAAGGAACTGGAGGCAGTGGGTCCATCCTGCCCCAGCAGTGAGATTTGGTCAACGGTGAGAATGGAAGCTGGGGAGAGATGAAGGATCTCCAGAAGTGGAGATGGCTGGACCTACTCCAGGCATCCTAAGGGAGGGGACCTCGAGAGAGCAGCCACCCACCTTTGTGAGAGTAAGAACGAAGCTGACAGCCTGGCTGCCCAGCATGTAGGAGCAACGCAGTGTGTGCCTCGCATGGGGCACTCAGACCACATCCTTCAGCAGAGGTCTAGCCAGGAAAGAAAGAGCTAGAGATACTCAAGGGCCAAGAAGACTTGGGTAACCAAGAGGATTGATTCTCTCCGCGTATGGAAAGGACCCGTTGTGTACGTGCAGGGGATTTCCCTGCTGTGGCTATTTACAGGATGGAGCAGGCTGGGAAAGAAGGATGCTGTTCTCTGAGGTTCTGACATTCGTCTTTTGATGCACAAWGAAAACTTGAGCTTTAGGGATTTTTGTTTCCAGAAACACCAATAAGAACAAAGTTGCCAAAARGTTAGAGCTGTTCAGGTAGAATCTTGGTCAAGGCTGTGGTTTGTCTTAACTAAGGCTCAAGGGCATTTTCTTCCCACTATGCTGTAGAGTAAATCTTTGTACATATAATGCCTCAGCCATCTCAGCRTCAGAGATGGACAGATTCGAAACAAAGGCTTGGATAGACATCTCCCATGTTCTGGGAGAGTGCACCAGGGCTAGGCCATGGACTGTCCTGTGGACTTGTTTTAGACAGTTGCTCCATCTTAAACTTGAGAAGCATTTTTGACAGAATTTATGAATTTCCACAGAAATGTTATTTTGGCAAATATGACATTTTCTCATGATAGAAACACTGCTCCGAAAAACTTCTCAATCAGTGCCAGTAAAAATAGTACTTGACAGTTATCAACTCTCTACCCCATCAAAAAGAAAATAAATTTGTCTGATCTCCTGCTGTTCCCTCAGTGTTTGTGCAGTGACTAATGCAATGTTGAGATGCTAAATGCAAGTTAAAATGCTAAATATGATGTCCCACTAGAAGACATTAAGAGGCAATAACATTGCAGTTTAAAACACTTTCCATTTGTATCCTGCGGCCTGTTACTAGCAGTAGCTTGTTGATATGCATGTCTTTGCTTGTTCTTTCTGTGATCAGGACTTACAGCCTTTATTTCACTTTTTTCTTCTCATCAGTTCCCACTTTAAAGCAAGCAGTAGTAAGAGGGACTCTGCAGAAGCCCATTTTGTTAGCTCTGAATACATCCCTCTTCATGACGTAGCACACAGAGATAAAGCACGCAGAGATCCCAGTACCCTGGGAACCGGTCAGCTATCCATACAAAAAATGCTGGGATAAAGSCCCAAGAAACTCTACAAACTGAGTCTGAAAGCAGAGCTGCTGTAATTGCATTGCAAGACCACAGATGTTAAATCAGATGTACAGAGGGGCCCATGCCATCAGCTAATGTAAATGAGAGCAGGATTGCAGTCTTCGCTTTGCAGAATGGGATGCTGGCCAAAACTCCTAGGTTTTCCTGCTCTTTTCCTATTCTCAGAATTTCATACCCCGTCTCAGCTTAGGGAGGCGAGATGCTCCAGCTTCCCTGTTCCTCTTTATTCTCTTTAAAAACAATTTTATGAAAACAGCTCTACTGATATTAGGTCTCAAATGAGAAGTGAAAAACAAGTCTTATGATGGAGACCTACTTCCCCTTTGTTCTGTTTGAGACCTGTCTTTAAAAGCATTTCCTTATATTTGGGTAACACAGCATCATAAATGGGATTACAGAGAACTGCCAGAGCTACTCATGTCTTCTCTCCCACATCACATATATGACAGCTAAATTCTCTCATGTTCTTACTGACTGGCTTTTGGGTCCTAAGGCCCTATTCACTTAGTCACAGGCTTGAATTTCCCTGTAACCATCTCAGATGAGCTAATGAAGTCAGTGTAGACATGAGAMACTTCCTGATTTAGACACAACTGAATTTGAAATGGATTTTCATGCATCAGGGCCTAAACCAGCTTCTACCTCCTGGGATTAATAAGAACATTCTCCCACGGATGGGTTACGCTACAACAGTCTACTGCCTGCTTCTTCTGCAGCAGCTAATGTCGGCTGTTGTCTCAGCTAGAAGGACCATGGCCTGATCCAGTAAGGTAAATGCATACTTTGCATGTGCTGAATGGCTTCTGGGTGGGGAAGAGAACAGGATAGCTTTGCTTTTTCATAATGGATTGTGGAGTTGTGTGAACGAACACCAGGGCAGCAAGGCCTTGTCTTATGCTGCATGCAGCAGCTGAGCAAAGTGTTAACAAAATGGCACAACAGCATTTAGCCTTCAGTTTGCTCTGCTGTAAATCACTCTGCATGATACAAGCCATGGTCAGAGATTTATAGATACAGAGCAGATGTTTGAGAAAGCTGTAGAATATAATAGTAATTCTATTATTTCTAGGAAGTTTTAAACCACGAGACATTTCTGCAGATATAAATTCTATATAAGGGCTGATAGCCCTCTGGAATGGTTATTTTCCATTTGTCAGGAGTCTTCATTAGAGGAAGGACAAAGCACACAACAGGATTCCTGCATTCACCTGTAATTAGTCCTGGAAAGATGAAGTAGGAGGTTCTGAGTTTGACTATTTTGTCCATGGGTTACTTTGCTCAGCTTTTTGGAATAGGTCAGGGTAGGAGTCCTTCCAGAATGGGTCCTGCATAGAGTTGTGCATTAAACTTCATCCACATGAAACTTGTTCTTCAGACTCTGCCAAAATCTCTTCTTGCTGTCTTCATTGCCCCCCCCCCACCATCTGTTGCGGGTCTAATCTCAGTGGCTCTGGTCTTACAGTAGTTGTCCCGATTCATACACAAGCCGATAAAAGGTGAGGCAGGTCTTTGGAAGAGCAACATAAGAATTCATCACCTTATGCCAAGGTCTGGTGGTATCTTCATGGACCAGGGATGCAATGGAGCCACCCTCTTCGATCTGTTGGTGAGGACTGACGATGTCTTTTCATCTTTCAGATTATGGGCAGTTCTGCACAGAGAAAAGATGTGCCCCTAGGCCATGACACTCTACAAAGCTCCATGGAGTTGACTCTAGCACACTGCTAGGCACAAGTGGAAAAGCTGTGAATGTGGCAGCTGTGACATACTCATCTGATAATGAATGTACAATTTTCTTTCATTTGTTTATTTTGGCTTCCTGATCTCCACACCAGGCTGTATTGTCTTCATCTTTAATTAGCACATCTATTCCTTTGGCCTTGGATTGTTGCCTTGGAGATGCACAACAGACCTTTGGAGACCTGCTCATTCCAGCAGCAGGTGTGCATAAAGCCAACCTGGACAAGCCTGTGTGAGTCACCTGCTGATGGTTGGGGTTGTTGATGGCTGCATGAGTGTATGAAAGTGAGGTGATCCCACAGTGCCTGATTTTGTGAGGGGCAACAGTAATGCCTTTGGCTGCATGTTGCTGTTGGGCATCAATAGCACATAGTGGAAGATGGGGCACTCTCCTCTCTCTGCTCACTAGCTGACATGAGCTGTAATACTACAAGGTTCTGCACAGCAGGGTGGCTGAGTGTGAAAAATCAGACACCACCTTTGGAAATTTGGCTAGCTTGTAGCTTCTCTCATGGAGGACACTGAGGTTTGGGTGGGCAGGAAGCAAGTTATATTATCTATGAGTGTGTGCACAAGCATATATATCTGGCCTGATAGGGAGACCGATGGAGAAAGAAAACCAAATGCACCAGACTAATACSTTGGTTCTCTGAGTGGGTCAGTGGGAGTGGGAGTTTGCTAACATCAGGAAGGAGGGTGGCCTCTTCTATGTGAGTGGCTGTGAGAAGAGGAGCAGATGGCATTGYGTGCCATATCTGAGAAGAAATTCACTGCAGGGAAGATGAGACAAGACTTGAGAGGGGCAGGAGTAGAGTGAAATACTTTGATATCCAGGAAAGGAAGGGATCTGATAGCCAGATGACAGTTTTCAGCAGTGCTGGTGCATCTCTTGGTAGCTCAGTGCCTGGCAACTTTGATAGCCTTGCAGATCAACTGTAAGAACGTCACATATKGTCTAGAAAGCTGTTCATGCATTTCTTCCCTCTGCACTGGTCTTAGTGACTGTGTTTCAGATCAGACACATCCTTCATCAGCAGTAAGCCAGGTGCCAGGCCTTGCACTGTTCCTATAAGCCTGGGGAGGGGTGGAGGGTATTCATCCTGAAGCATTGCCTATGCTGGGAAAATGTTGTACTACAAAAGCTCTCTAATACCACCTTTCCTTGGTAGAGAAGGACATKCAGGGTGACATCGCAGCATTAGCAACCCATGAATAAGCTAAGGAATGAACCTGCAAGAGGGCAGCTGCTCTGCTTGTTCCCATCCCCTGTGCCCTGTCAAAGTCCTTTACCCATTTTACACCAGGTGAAAAACTACTTGTGTACCCTGTGGGGTCGTATAGTCCACGCAGCCCTAACAAGGTGAGCTTGAGAGGCTGGCAATGTATCTCCCAGCTTACCTCATATTCACAGACCCCGGTCTGAACTGCTTTAGTACTTGTCATAGCCCTACAGCAAGGGACTCATAAATATATATATATGGATGGATGGATGGGTATAATATATGCTTACTTGGACGCACCAGTATTTCTCGTGATTTTCTGAGGCCTGTTTGTGACTATGGTGCCCCCTGCAAGATTGCTTAAAATAGGCAAAATATGGAAACTTCTCTGCCACCTTTCAGGCAAAGCGGGGGTATCATCTGATCTCTGTTGAGATCCTGAAAAATTTAGGTAGATCTGGGCTTACTCAGGATTTTTAGAGACTTTTTTTTTTTTTTTTTTTTGGTGTGCAACTAGAGGCACACGAAAAGGGCCTGTTTGTCATTTTCAAAAATTGCTGGATCCCCCTAGAAGTAAACACATACACACGTACGTAACCTGGCCTGTCATCACAAAATGCCTCATGTAGCAGCATATCACACCAGTAGACACCCCAAAAACTGTGAAGGACAACTAAAGGAGAAATGGCTTGCTCTTACGTGCGAAGAGACGATCCCTCCCAAGCTTTATCAGACCCCCTTGGCAAAAGAACTCCTCTGATGGCTTCCAAAACAGAACATAATGACCCAAAACATTCGCAAGGATAAGAAACACTGTTCAAATCACGTTGACCTGAAGCTCCCCTCAGCCAAGGAGGAACCATGTTTTGCCTCGTGAGGCTACTTGTACCCTATGGGGCAGGCAGAGTTTGGCGGGGCAGGAGCAGCTCCCTTGCTCTACCGCATTCATTTCCATTGTCATTAACGACAGGACAAATTAAATAGTATTTCCGGGGGTTTGCGGCCGCCCATCGAGGCCGGCTCCCGCCGCCTGGTCGGCTGGGCAGGGGGAACATCCCCCCTGGAGGCCCTGAGGGCCGCGGCGCTGCTCGCTCCCCGCCTTCCCCGCCCGCGCGGCTCTGCCTCCTCCCTCCCCCCGCCTCCATCTTAGGCCGGCGCCCGCGGCGCCCTGCAGGCGGCGCTGTGGTGCGGGCGGCGGCGCGGCGGCCTCGCGCGCGGGGATTGACAGGCCGGGGCGGGACGCGGAGGCGGCGGCGGCGGAGGAGGAGGAGGAGGGAGCGGCAGCGAGAACCCGTATCGCCCCGCATCGCGCCGCCGCCGCGCAATCCGCCGCCATCCGCCGCGCCCCGCGCCCATCGCCCCCCGGCAGCCGGCTCCGCAGGCACCCCGGGCTCCCCGCCACCACCACAGGTGGGTATTGGGGGGCGGCGGCCGCCGCCGCGGCGGATATTTGGGGCGGTTGAGTGGGGCCCGGTGTGTGTGTGTGGGGGGTGAGGGGAGAGACCGGGGGGGGGAAGGGGAGGGAGGGGGAAGGTGGGACGAGGCAGCTCTAAAATGGAGCCGGAGCCAGCGGCTGCGGCACCCCGCGCGCTGCCGTGGGGAGGGTGGGGGGAGGCGGCGGCGGCCCCACGGCGAGGCGGGTCCGCGGCCCCCGGCGATGGGGGCGGCCGAGCGGGGGGAGAGGGGGGGCGGCGGCCTGCTGTTTAGCGCTGTTTTAACCGCCCGCATTCGCTGTGTCGCCTCCCCCCCACCCCCCTCCGCGGGGATGGGGGCAGATGTGGGGCCTGCTGCCCCCCCCGCCGCCCCTTCCCGGCCCCAGTGAGGGCCCGCGGGGCTGGCTGTGCCGCGGGAGGGAGCGGAGCGGGGTGCAGCCGCCGGGCCCGGGGCGCCGGGGGCCCCCCGGGGGCGCTGCTGCCCGCAGCCCGCCGCAGAGCCGCGTTGTTTTTCCTCCTCGGCCTTCGCGTGTGGCACAAAGATATTTTTGTGGCGCTGCGTGTGCGCCTCAGCAAAACAAGGGGGACGGCGTCCAGAAGGCTCGCTTGTGTTGTTGTTGTGCCGGAGCCTACAAAAGGGTTCCTGAGGCCGAAGGCTGAAATGCGGCTTGGTGCACGGGGGAGGATGTTTTTTCCTCCCCCCACCCCCTTTTTCCCCCTTTTCCCCTTCTTTTTTGTGTTTTTGTTTTGTTTTGTTTTTGTTTTGTTTTTTACAATGCAGCTCCCAGCGTGGAGAAACAGGGATGTAGGGCCCTGTTTTTATTTTGAGTCTCGGCGGGTAGCTTGGGAAAGATCTTTTTGTTTTTTAGGAAGGAGTTTTGCGTCCCTGGGACTGATGGGAGGAGATGTGCAGGAAACTAGGAAGATCCTAACGCAGGTCTTGGGATACATATCCTGTGCATCTGTCTGACGTGGTGGATAGTTTCTCTCCTAGAGCTGGTTCTGAACTTCTAGGGTTTTCCTTAAGGTGACTGCAAGCAACCCYGTCGCCCCCCTAAATCAAAGCTGACCTACCAGGTTTTGATGAGCTTGGAGTTCTGGCCTTCATCAGGGAAGCTTTTGTTTTATTTCCTCTAACATAGAAAAGGTGATGAAGGGACGCAAAATTCTGGAGGCCGTAGCCATTGCTTCTTTTGAATATCAACCTGTCAAATATATAAATATTACTGGTATTCAGAACAATAATACATGATAAACAGTGAGGACCTTCGGTATTTTGCCTGTTTCTAGGAACAAGTGTTAAGTATAAGCATGATGCAGAGACAACATCATCTGCTGTAGTCTGCTTCAAGGGGAGGCATCCCTCCCCTTCCGGGTTGGACTCAAGGTTCGTGGTGGAAGTTGGTTTGTTTTAGATCTCCTCTTGCAGTTGCATGCAGGGACCCAGAGGAATGGGTCTTTGTATAGACAACTGATCCCTGCCCTGGAGGGCCCAGTCTGGAGAACTGGCTCCAGATGGATGGATTTGTCAGCTATAAACTGGCAAGGATGTTAGTTTTAGACCTGCCATTTCCATSCCTTTTGCAGTTTTAAGTATAGTTGGCATTGGGGTAGTTTAGCAGGGTCCTAAAAGCCAGGTGCTCCAGGAGCAGGGATTGTGATATAAAATCACCTGGAAGAAGGTGAGGGRAGTTGAAACCATTTTCTGAGGGTGAGATTTGAAGAGAGAACAGAAAGTGRTGGTTGCAGGATGATTCCTGTGTGAAATTGAAACATCTACCTGTGTTTTTCACTTTAAATGTAATATTGTAAATGGGCCTCTATCCTGTTAGGAGCCAATCTGGGATCTCCAGGATCCTTGTGGACTCATAGGTGATAGTGTTTATTTCAGGATATTGGCCTACGAGGTTTTTCTTTTTAGTTGACTGACTGTATTTTGGGGGTATGATAAACAAGACCTGTTCTTGATGACCTCGTTGAAATGGTATGGTACTTTCTTTTTACAGTTAAAATTGTCAGATTAAAAATTGTACTAGTTGTTTCGTGAAATCTCAAGCAATACTTATGATTTGTCTAACATAAATAAAAAAAAGAACAGCAAACCRTCCAAGTACATCTGCTGTTAGCTGTATTTTGGTTTTGTGCTAAATTTGGTGTGGACATTGAATGTAAGTTGTTTGATTTCTTTTTTTATTTGTAGTCACTTTCACTGGTCTTCTTCCTGCACTGCTTGAGTAGATTAGATGTCGCCTAGTTTAGGACATTTTCAACAGAAATATGTTCACTGGTATTAAAATAAATTTCTAAATTGGACAARCATCTTTCCTTTTTCTAAAAAAGTAATAGTAAAGCACTGCATTTTATACATATTTCTGAAGTCTTCATTATGTAGTTCCTATCACATACTTTGCATGGAATTTTTATTTTTTGATGAAGGAATTTACCTTATTTTTCTAAATTGGGCGGGTTTTTATTTGCCATTAAGTTCTACAATGCATTTTTTGGTAAACTGTTGTCTTTGTTGTTCCCATGAGACCAAAAAATGAAATTTGGCCAACCTGTCTGAAACAGGAAAAAGTAAATAAATAGACTATGTAAAAACTGAAAAGATGATGTAGGAGCTAAAAATGCTTTAGTCTTATTAAATACGAATAATGTTCATAAAGAGTTTTATTAAAATGATTTAACTTTATAGTGACTTTAATAAAAGTCTTACAAAAAAGCTTTCTGTAAAACCTAACTTCAGAGGCTAATTTCCTTGAACAATGTCCTTCTAAAAGTAGAGGATGGCATTAAAGYCTGGACTTTTGTACCTGACACTGTGTGCCTTGATATTTAGCTGAGCAATGGTATTAAGACAAGTAATCTTCAGTCATCTTGTGTGTGGTGCTGCTGCTTTTGCATAACTCCCAATTCCTTCACTGCATCCTCTTCCTGCAGGCCATCCCGTGTGAAATGTAGCTGGTGAGAATCAGAACCGTATTTTTGGCATGTCCTGTTGAGCCTCTAGTATACCTGTCATGAACAGCGTAGTAGCTATTAGATTATCCATCAGAGAATTGCCTACCTGTTTAGRATTCAGAAGTGTTAGTTGCTCAAGGCCTCTGTTGTACTTACTTGGATAATTGAAAGTGTTTAAGGGCAAGCTGGGCCAACTTTCTTAAGTGCTGCTGCACTGAAAATAATAAATGTCTTATTTTTCTCTTACGATAATACTCTCGAAAGAGATGTTGTTATAGCAGAATTTCCACTTGCAATTATGTGCTTTCTTGCGGTTTTATGAATAGAAGGGGTATGAACAGGAGGAACTTCTTGAATACAGGATAGTAATATTAATGGGGATGGAAAGGGAAGGGATGTTGCATGCACTGGGCTGCTTCCAATGCTCATCCCTTTTCCTCTTTACTGGATTCTCCATTTATTCAGCAGCTTGGCAGTGAACAGGTTGGCTCAGTATCAGTCCTTGCTCTTCAGCTGATCATACCTTATAAATGGATTTTGCTTTTCATGTGGCACTGACTCATTCTCTTAATAGGTTGATAATTTCACAGCTCCCTGTCACTAGTTTGTTGTTTTGAACAGAAGAAATACAAACGCAAGTCTGCCAGGTGTTGTCACACAGTGAGGTGAAGGCACCAAACAGGTAAAAGCTGGGGAGTGCAGCTTTTCCCTCCCAAAGAACAGTTATTTGTCCAGTTCTTGAAATTAGGTGGCTTTGTTATGGAAGCCATTGTAGTGTACTCCTGGAAAGGTACTCCTAAAGGATGTTGTGCAGGTACGTGTGGAAACAACCTTGTATGGTTAGAGAGATGGGGATTTTTTCCCCACAGAAGGAAAAAGTAGTGCTAAAGCAAAAGACTGTCTTACAATGTTATGCCTCGCTGAAATGTAAYTTGGATATATTTTTAGGAGGGACCGTTAGTAACTTACACTAGTATGCAGGATGTTCTCTTTGCGCAGGCTTCCTGTGTAGCATAACTGAGGAATTGGAGATTGTGAGCTGCATTCTTTTTGGAGCAAAGCTGTTAGGTACATAGATAGCTTTAAGTCCTAATTTTTGTTTTGTCTTTTTTTTCCTTGGGGGATTGTTTTTTGTTGTTGTTGTTGTTTTTGCTTGGGAACTGTGTGATCATAGCTGAAGTGGGTTGGAGACTGTTCTGGTAGCAGTGAATTATTTTGTATTTACCTGTGACATTGTGTGTGAAGCTGCTTGACTAGCTGTGCTCTGGGATCTGTAAGGATGGGAGGAGGTATAGATGTTTGAAAGGTGTATGCRCAGTTCTGCGGGGGATCATTGTATTTACAGCCAAAATAGCATGTGATTCTGAACACTCAATTTATCAGGAAAGTTCTGGTAAACTGAAAGGGGCAAGAGTGCCCTGCTATATCTCAGATGTTAAAGGCATTAATTTGTGGAGGACTGAAGAAAATGATCATGCTTTGAATGAAAAGGAAGAGGTAAAGGCCTGATACCTGAAATGTRCAAATGTGAAAGAGGGAGGTGGGCTAGGCATAAGTGGGAGGAAGTACAAGAAGAACGTGGGGAAGAAAGTGAGGACATGTCCGAATCTTGTGGTGCCATTAGCAAGAGAACTACTCTGTTGCACTGCAGTACTTCAAACGCACAGGGGCCTTAATTAGCTGTCCGGAGCGTCCTTAACAACCTTGGAATCTCAAATGAGTGGTACTTAGGAATAAACTCTACAGTATTTGCAGAGTTAGCACCCTGTTGGAAGAGATTTGGTGGAGGAACTCTTCCTGGGTAGCTGCTGAGACGTTTTGCACAGGAGTTGTCGTGATGGTGCTTCAAGGAATGAATAGAGATACGTTTGAAGAGCCTGCAGTGGGGCTGTGCCTCCCACATKTGCTTCTTGTGTGTGGGAATGTAGGGATTTTTTTTGGAAGAGTGCTGCTGTGGAGTAGGTTCTCCAGCTGCTCCTACCTGTATGTGGGCTGGGAGCTAGCAGAAAGCCTTGAGTGCTCTTGTTCTGAGTTTGCAGTGGGCTGTGAAGCAGGCAGGGGAGTGAGGACATGCTCAATAAATGTTGGGGTTTTTTGTGGCTGAAATTGTACAAAGTGTGCTTTTATCTTAAATAATCAGAGAATCAAGCTTCCATCTAGTGATTGAAACTTTACAGTCTGTTGTTTGTTAGTGGATTCATGAGACTTGAACATAATTACAACATCGATGTTCTGTATCTGAGCAAAATGCTACCTTCAGTGAGGCCTGTGATTCTGTTGCAGTAAAAGTGGTGTGTGGGGTCATCCATCTAGGAGATGTTTACAGTTTTTCCTGTCCTGGTGTACATACCTGCTTCTGGAGAATTCCCCTGGACCAGGACTTCATATTGCCCTTAGCCCTAAAATATTAGGGAGGTAGTGTGCTTCAGGGGGTGGCTCCTGTCCCAAGAAGTGAGAGATGGGGAGTCTGTTTCTAATTTTGCCACTCAGCAGAGCTGCATAATTCTCTGTAGTGCCATTTTCCTATGACTAGGAGTAGTAATACTTCAGACTTTGTCAGAGTTAGACATTGAAAACATCTATGTAAACTACAGTACTGATGTTTGTGAAACATTCTCACTTCCTGTCTGGCTCTGTATGGTCTGAATGTCCTTTGCATAGTAAAAACCCTGCTTTCCTGGAGAGTAAGCACCTCCCGTTCCTCCAGAATATTGAACCACACMGTTTATAACATGTTGCCATTTCTTACTTTTTTGTACCTATGTGTTTTTTTCCCTATCAAATGCTCCATTTAGCCTCCTCATTTGTAGTGCAGATGGCTCCTATGAGTAGGCTACATGTAAGACAGGTTGCTATGAAATGCTGGATTGCCCTGGTATTGTTAAAATTGGGGAAGCTGTAGGAATATTTGTTCAGAAACTTCAGTATTTGTGGGGTATGTGAACTGCAGCTTTGTCTGAACTGCTTGTAATCTTATTAATAGTTTGAAACTACCGTGTCAGTCTTGATGGCTGTAGGAAATTGAAGAAATCTGATAGAGAAAGCTCTATTCATCTCTTGCCAGGGCAGTTTGTACCCCGCAGTATGCATATTGATACTGGCCTATCTTTCTTTAAAGGTGCCTGCCAGAGGGCTACCATCACTTCCTTGGGGGGAAGATTTATGTTAATATCAACAGGACTTGAGAAGTCTGCACAGCAAGACTCTACAGGAACCTTTCCCTTGTATGTGCAGTGAAGGGATTGGCCTTTACTGCCTGCAGATTAATAGCACTGGGTTTTGTCTCTAGTCCTCTCTGTGAAAATAACCTTCTGTGCGTAACCTGAGTGGGAGCCAAGGCTGTGAAGTCAGCAGGCAGCCTGAGAGCGTGGAGAGGTGTTAAACCAAAGCCCAGATGTGGTAGAGCAGGGCTCATGGCACAAGGTGAAATTACTCCCTCCAAATGTGATTCTTCTGGAAACTGCAGAGAAAACAGTGCTGCTTATTCAACAGCAGATCGTGTGTGAGTGGAAGGAGCTGCAGATCCTGGGGGAGCTTTGGGAGGAGGAGGGGGCAATTAACCCTAAAGACTACCATGCCTACTCTAGTTTCGTCTCTTGGAGATGTGACGTCTCTGACTTTCTGCTGTTTGCTGTAAAGCCTCTGTTTGTTCTTGAGAGATGGAATAGGTTCCGAACCTTTGGACTAGTGGAAGGGTTTGTGGAATGATGAGTTTTTGATTTCAGTATAAGAACGTGTGGTCTTTTTTCCATATGCGCATGTGCTCTAGCAGCAGTCAGGTAGCTGGACTGCAGTCCTTTGGCTGGTCACTTGCCCTGTTTGCATAGGGCTCTCCAAGGTGAGCTATTCCGAGCCGCTTAGAGGCTTTCATTTGAGTGCTGGAGCTGGCAGCATAGGTATTTCACCTAGCTTGCTCTTGCTGCATCTCACCGGCGTTATATGGCTATTCTCACTGTGATGATTTTTAAAAGCCTATGTGATAGGAATGTGAGGACTCCATTTGAAATCCTTCTTTGTATCTTTGACTGGAAGAGGTAGTTCAGACATGGCAGAATTGCCACTGCAATGTATTCTCTCCTGTTTGACTYCTCTTTATAACTTTTGCTTTGTTGTGATTTTACCCAAGAACTGTGTTTTCTTTGAGGGTCTTGGCAGTGCAGGTTTGAGTGGCTATTATGTTCAGATCTGAGAGAGAAGCCCAGGACATGTCGGGGGGAAGGGAGAGGACAGAAACCTGAGCTCTGGGACCTCTGTTACTGCTTGAGCTATTGCTTGAGCAGTGTTTTTTTTTTTTTTTTTTTTGCCTCGATTATCCAGCTTATAAAATAGGACTGGTAGCACCCCGTTACCCACTAGCAAATCCCCGTCAGCCGCTTGCTGCTGTTATTGCTCAGATACCTAAATGCCCAGTTTACCTTAGAGTTGAGCTGAATCTTGCCAGGAGCTTTCTTAGTGGGTTTTGCCAACAGAGCATCACGTAAAGGATTTATTTGTATTTTGATTTAAAATGCCTGCTTGTGAACAGCCTGAACGCTTTGGTGTTGAGGGAACTGAATATTGTATTTCTCTGTGTTCTCCCTGGGCATTCAGCTCTCGGAGGAACCTGAGCAGGGCAGAGTGGAAGACAAGCACCTTAGATGCTGTTGTTAGTGTGCTTCAGCTCCRGGTGTTGGTTGTGGAGGAGCCAGATCATAAGTATAAATCTAAGAGTAAAGATTTGCGTCTGAATATGAGCACTTCTTTGTGCATGAGGCAGCTTGCAAAGCACTAGGTCACTTCTGTTTCCTCTTATACTAGAAGGATCGGAGATTGGATTTGTTGAAGGTGGTTCTTGCTTGACTTAGCTGCTGTCCTTTATGGTCTTGCCTCTGAAATGTGAAACATTTGTCTCGCTGAAAAGAAACACCTACAAGAAGTTGCTGCTTCTGGGCCTGGTGAACTCTATAGGTGCATCAGAGTCAGTGCTGGGTCTGATCTTATTTAACAGCTTGACTGGATGAGAGAGCAAAGAGTTTTATACTGATACTCAGTGCTTGCAGATCTGTGCAAGATACTTTTTCCTGCAGTAATTGATTYCTGATTCTGAGGGATGTGAAAGCTCTGCAGTGCAGCCTCCTTAACGAGAGATCTAGTTATTCCTCCTTGATAATCCAATGCTAAAGGGCCTATTCCATCTTTATGTAATGATGACATGGATGGGTAGAAAACTGTCGTTTCTCTGGAAGACTGCTGCTGATAGTYGCTCTTCCAAGGAAAGAATTAACCACACACCTTAGGTTTTCTGCTGCTTTTCAAAAAGGAAGGGGAGTTTTATGGACTCAAGAACTCGTAAGTGTTTCATAGGCTGTGAAACAGCTTTTCTGCTGGATTTTTTTTTCCTTGTGCCATAGTCTTGCATCCAGAGGATGGRCCATTTCTTGTCTTTGTCGAAGTCCTCAATTACTGGAGGCCAGGGCTCATTAGCTGTCTGGCCCTTAAAGAAGCCACCACATAACTTGTTCATGTTCCCATATAAATACAATCAAGCTCTTCTCCAGGCTTCAGTATGCATTATCTATTTTACAGTAAGCTACAAATCCACCCAGTCTGGCTGCTTTTCTCAGCTCCCTGCCCTCCCAGCTGGGATAGCTGTTTAGCAGAGACAAGACATCTGTAGTTTACAGGCCAAACCTGAGCTACGGCGAGATTTGTTTGACCTAAAATTGTCCAGTGATTTGGTAAAAGGAGTTGTGATTGCCACCCTGTTGGCACATTTATATGTGAGGAAGCGGGTGAGGTTGCTGCAGAGTGATGAAAACAATTCTTATGTGACAACCGGGGTGAAGAAAGCACGGCTGGTTTTATCACTGCACAGCTCCTCATTGTACAGACTAGAAGAATCTGCCTGCCCCCTTCGTGGTCCTGCTGCGTTGCTCAGAGCTGGAGTGGCCCAGCATAAGGAGTGGCCTGATGATGAGGCTGGCCAGCCAGCAAGTCTCCTGGTGGACAGCTTTCAGCAGCATTACTCAGCTCGCAGCAGACCTCTGCAGTAAACCTTGGGTGGTGTGAGCCTTGTCTCCCACTCTGTTTTTACAAGGAGAGAAGAATCATGGGAGATGCAGAGAGAAGTTGAGATTGTGCAAAATGAAAGAATGAATACTGCCAGATGTACCTGTTCAAATAGTCAAGGAGTGGCCTTGTGRAGCTGGAGCCACCTTTGCTAAGGGGTGTCCGTCTTTTCCTGGTGCACACTAGACTGCTAACTTGTCTCTCCAGTCTGGCAGGGCTTGGTGCCACATTCAGGATCTCAGCTGGCCCTTTTTTCAGGTGTACGAACAAATTTTAGCAGCTTCCCATCGCACTGAAAACAGTGCAACAGAATGTCAACTGGCTTCTTGTGGTCTAGTCCCTTACTATAAGCTCTGTCRTCTTCACAGCTCTTCTGCATTGATTCTACTGGCTCTGTACTTGAACACTGATGGTCTTGTTTAGTCACATCCTGTTTGGATGTTTTCCTGTTGGTCACCTCTGTACTAACTCCTTGCAGTCTCTCCTAGGAGTCAAGCTCTAAGTCGATGCCTTCCCAGCGAAGCTGATGATCTCTGCTGCCTGGCCCAAACAGGGCTTCTACGGGATATAAGCGTATCTGGCCCAAAGCCCCCAGGGCAGCTGGTCACACTGTGTCACCGAAGCTGTTCTCAAGGCAGCCTGCAGTATCTCTCACCACTGAGGCAGATGGCAACCATTTCACAAGTGAACAATTTGTGGTGGGATTCATTCCAGGAGAAGTGATGGAGTTTCCCTGTTGATGGATAAATGTTTAGCTATGAGAAGTTCTAACAAAAAGCAAACGTGTGTATTTAAAGAAGAGTGAATGCCACTAATTTTTGTAAAATTGTACATGTTTTTRAAAAAGTTTCCCATTACCAATAACATTAGAAGCCATCATAGGTTTCAGTTTATAATCAATTCCAAACTTTCTTTACTTTTTCTTTTTTGGTAATGCTGTTCAAAAACTCACAGGTTGTATAAACTGTATGAATAAAACGTAAGGTCAAAAATCTGCCTGCTTATGGAGAAGACCCCTTTCAATGTTAATCTCTTTTCTGTTGCTTTGTTTTGTGTTTGTGGTGGCTGCTGCTGCTGTAAAATGAGCAAGGAGTAGAGGTTTGCTGCAGAGTCTGTAGTGGTTTCAGGTCCTTTAGCTGAGTGACTGCTTGGTGGTGTGCGAGTAGCTGAAATGATTCCTTCTAGTGTGTGTGTTACCTTTCATAAATCTGTTTGCCCTGCTCAATTAAGGCTGGCTAACTTCCAGATATTCAAGCTCCACTGAAGTCTTGTGAATAAAACACCAGCAGCTGAGCTTCCTTCATACGTAGATTTACAAAGAGCTTTGTAGATGATCTCCTTTTTCAGGAGTCTCTCTCTTTGGCTGTGTTTTTAGTGCAAGGGTTTCCAGTTGTTACCAGTGCCCATAACTCAAGCTCTTTACGTGGCTTTTTGCTTGGGGGATTCGTGCTGTAGCTCTGACTTGCATGCTCTAGCGTTTAAAGGGCCACTTTTCCTCTCTGGATTAGAGCGTACCCCTTTAAAAAGGAGTTAGGCAGGGTGAGTAACAGCACATCAAATCCAAGGCAATATGATGAGGGTAAAAATGTTAGCAGAGCTCTTAGCCCAGAAAGTGATTCTGGTGCAGCTGTTTGCACCCTGGGGCCTCTAATTTAACTAGTCACATTGCAGCATTTTCTGATTCCCCTGTAACACTCAGTATTCTGCATTCCAGAACTGTCACTGGATGTTACAGGATGTTGCTGGTCCTGAGAATGGAAATTCGGCTAAGCTACATACTAAAAGTGATAGCAAACATCCCCACAAAGACCTTTATAAATCCAAAGAGAAACCTTAGAGAAATGATAGTGAGAATGATCTTGATTCCCCTGTAATTGGGGATAACCCCTTTCTTTGGGGGCAGCTAGCAGGCATGTGGAATCTGAGCAGAGGCCTTCGTGAGGCTGTCTGAATCGCAGAAGCCAGCGTGGGCAGTCAGGAACTCGAGTTCTAGCGCTCCTAATAATAAGCATGCAGGAKGGTTGTTCGGTTGTTAATGAACTTTATCAGACATGGCTTCACTCTGGAAAGCCTTTAAGATCCCTGCCTAAATTCCTTGTCTGGCTATGTGATGGGAAAATAGGCCAGTAACACAATAGCCTTTRGAGGTGTAGCTCTCTGTAGCCTTTCTGCAGTGCTGTGGGTGACCTGGATGCGGAGTGATCCTTTTAGCTGATACACCTGTGGGTTGTGGCTCAGCTCTGCTGCTGACTGGTGTTGGGAGGGAGAGACAGCAAGGTTCTGCATGGGGGGGGGCTCTGACCAGGCCTAGTGCTGCTGCTGGCTCTTTGCACAGTGACTTTATTTAAATAATAGTGTCTCACCTCCCTGAGGACTTACTTTGGAGCAGGCTTGTTTTCCCCTTCAGACTGCACAGATGGTGATACATAACACACAAAGATGCGTTTCAGATTCTCATCTTCAAAGCATTGAAAGAGTTCAGAGTACGCCATGAATTTCACTTGCCGGGCAGCAGTGGTGGCTGTGCCAGAAGGTTTGAAAAGGGGCTTTTTCTAAGCATGTCCCCACCTCCTTTGCTCTGAAGTGATTTTYTTTTATTCCATCCTCATCCTTTAAATGATATGAGATGTAATCAAGAGGCAGCTAAGACCCAGTTACATAACTGGTTGTCAAGATTTCTCTTTGGCAGTATTACTCTGCTTCCTGTTTGCTTACTGACTTTCAGGGCATTTCTGTTAACCAGCCAACTCCTGAACTTGATTTGACATTTTGTTTTTGTAACACTTGATAATTATTGTCTGCAATTTTGAGTTTTCTGAAACTCGGTGGATTTTCTGGCTCAGGATTGTGTGGGGTTGTTGCAGGATCAGCATGGTCTGGACAGGCCCTGARCAGACTCCCACTATAGTACTCTTATTTAATATACCTGTAAAAACAGTGGCCGTGCTCTTGCCAGCATGGCTCAGGACTAGTTTGCAGCATCCTCTGCTGTTTCACTCCAGTCCAAGGCTCCCTGCAGCTCTACCAGTTCAAACAGGTCGTTGTTCTCAGTCCAGCATCCCCTTTCCTGCCAAGTCAGTGCTAATCAGTGTGCATCTCCTTTTCTCTTTTATGTCTGTCCCACTAATAAAATACAGTGGAAGAGGGGAACTAAGGGAGGAGCTAATGTTTTCTTTGGCAAAAGGTGACCATCTGAGCAAAGATTGAACCAGCCTGGAGCCAGAGATTTGTTTGCTATTCTGCAGGAAAAGGTGTCTGGAGATTGCTAGTCAGCCCTATGGCCTCAGCAAGCCTTCATGGTACGGTCCCATGTGTCAGTCTGGGCAGCACAGCTGTGGGGCTTCTTGTGGAGCCTGGTGTTTTTCCTGAGCGTCTCATGACTGCTATTGCTGAGTGGCAGAAAATATTCTTCTCCCTTTCTTCCCCCAGCCACTGCTTGCTGCCTAGCACACTGACTCCAGAGCTGCTTGCTCCTGCCAGTTGTGATTTAAATCCTGCAATGCAGGACATTCAGTCCGYGGTGCCAGGCTTATTGGTCATAAACTTGACCCTGGCAGCTGCTTTTAGATAGGCTGTGCTTGGCCGGCTGCAGGTGGCAGCACATTCTCAAGCTGACTGTATCCAACATGTTTGTAGTCTGTGCTTATTTTGTGTATAATGGTGATGACCTTAGTCCTCTTACCTGGAAATTACTCTTGATAAGGCATTACTGGTGGTTGTAGCTTCTGGTCAGAGACAGTTTCTTTCAGAAAAAGTGATAATAGATTTCTGACTGCATTTGAAATGTGCTCTCAGGTCTGTGAGGTTAGGAAAGGGTAAAAGGTGGAAGGTCCAATATATATAGCCTCTTGTTTCGCCGACACAGGAAGTTGTGCCCGTAAGATAGAGCCTTAGCAGATGAAATAATAAAACTGCCAGCAGTTTTAGTCCTGAAGTGGAGATTTTACAAGAAATCTATATTATATGTTAAAAGGCTAGATTAAACCTTCAGATAAGAGAAATCTTAAAACAGTGAATTAGTCTTTTAAAAACTGAAAGAAAACAAATATCCGTTGAAGGTAGGCAAGCATTATTTTCTGTTTGAGGTAAACATTTCCCTTCTGTGTTTGTTCTCCCCTTGTTTTAGCTTTGTCATAGTCTCTTAAGAGTCAAAAAGAAAGCAGAGAGACTGCCTCCCCGAATGAAGGTGTTTGTCCAAGCAGAGATCAGAGCGGAAAAATTAACAAACATTGTGAGAAGTACCTTTAAAGCTAAAAATAGTGTTGGAAGATGCCAGCAGCATTTTTTTTTTTTTTTTTTTTTGTAGACTACTTGGCTCTTTTTCACAGCTAACGGATTGGGAAAGGGAATCTGAAGAAACAAGTGCCTCAGTTATTTTAAGGTGATTCTTTCAAAGCATTAAGTGCTGGTATAGGTTATTAACTGTAGTCAGTGTGAAACCATAATCCAAAACCTAACAAAGTCAGCTGCCAGTACTTCCGTGAGAAATCTGATGACAAATTCCAATGTTGCAAGGAAATGGTCCTTTTTCTTTCATTTACGTTTGGGGATACTTGTGCCTACCTGCTTTGTGTTAGCCTTACTCTTTTAAAGCAAGGACTATGTTGGCCATCCTCTCCTGTACTCTCATATTTAAAGGAGTTTACCTCTTTCAGCACTGGAGTGGTAGCAAGTAGTGATGCCATCAGAAATGTGTTCCTGCAGTTACTTTCATTTAGTGTCTGAATCTCAAATCCCACAAGGTTCCAGCGGCTAAAGAGGAGTGGCTTAAAACCTTGTAACTTAGTGTGTCTGTTTGTTGAATCTGTCTGCAGTTCTAACAATTGTACATCTGTTTTACTCTCTACTTATCCAAGGCTAGATAATCTGTTTGATGACATTTCCCTGGTTCTTTTTCATTAAAAGGCAGATTGGGAGCGGCGCAGAGAAATTTCCTTACTAGATGACATTTCATCGCAATGTCCGATCGTTTGGGGCAAATAACCAAGGGAAAGGATGGGAAAAGCAAGTACTCGACTCTCAGCCTGTTTGATAAGTATAAAGGAAAGTCAATAGAAGCTATCAGAACTACAGGTAAGGAATGTCTTGGGAAAACTCCTTTGGGTTCTTCTAAGACTCTGGTTGCAGAGCTAATTTGAGTTGTTAGCCCTGTGGGTAGYATGCCTAGCGGGAAGCAGCTGAGTTGCAGAACTGCATGTACTGGTGCTGCATCCAGCCCTGTATTACATTAGGACTTAAAGGAAAACGTCTGTGCTTGTTTGTGCTGCTGGTTTAGCCTATGCCTTGCTGTCCTGGCTGCAAACCTCCTTAGGGCTATAGGAGTGAAAACCTCCTTAGGGCCATAGGCTATACCAGGACTGGGTAGTTAATCTGACTGTGAAGTGCCTTAAGTGTTAGTCAGACCTTGTGTATAGGTGAGAGGAAAGTGCCATCTTAGTGCATGTGATCTGGTGGCTCAAGATGGAGGGCCTAGAGTTCAGGACTCCTGGGTTTTGTTTCTAGTCCATCTCCTAACATGTGGCTTTGGGTTGCCCAGCTGTGAAAGGGAGGTGCTGACTCTACTTTTTAAAGTGAAAGAGAAGTATCTGCGTGGACAGTTAAAGACTCTGGGCATTTTTGGCTAGGGAGAATTTTTGCCTCTCTTGGTTCAAATCTCCTTCCCCTCTGTTGTAGGAGGTTGCCTATCAGCTGGCCTAAAAAAAAAAAAAAAAGACAGCTGCTTTGCAGTGGTCCTCCAAGTAGTGATCTATATGTCAGCTCTGGGTTCATGATTAGCAGTAGTGGCACTGCTTATTGTACTGTTGTGCTGGGATTGTGTCTAGCCACAGTATGTTATTGAGGTTACTTAGCTAGCAGGGCCTAGCCCTCTGTGACTTGCCCTGTTCTTTTTTCACTAGTTATTCCTAGACATGGCTTACAGAGTCTTGGGAAAGTTGCTGCTGCCCGGCGCATGCCACCTCCTGCAAACTTGCCTAGCTTGAAGTCTGAGAACAAAGGAAACGACCCCAACATCATTATAGTACCTAAGGACGGTACAGGATGGGCAAACAAGCAGGATCAGCCAGACCAAAAGAGGTAGGCAGAGCTGCTCGTTGAGTATTGTCAGGAAAGCRATTGTCAGTTGTGTACTGCTAGGCTATGTCTTGGACCTTACAGGGAGCAGATGTTCTCTGTTGTCTGAGTGAGTGCTGAGCTAATGTGTTAGCTGGATCTTTTAGCAAATGCTATATTGCCAGAGTTGTTTGTCTCTTGTCTTGCCTCCCTTCCCCTTTGATCTCACCTTTACTGTCTCTTTCTAGTTCCAGTGTGACGGCTGCACAGCTGCAGGAGTCGCTGCCGCAGCAGGGTTTGCAGAAATCTGTCTCCAATTTACAGAAGCCGACACAGTCAATCAGTCAGGAGGTAGGCGCAAGCAGTCTCCGTGACTGCCACCCTGTTTCCCCTGTGCCTAGGCAGCCTGAGGGTTTCCTTTAATTGTCAGTAGTGCCCTGTGCAAATAAGAATTGACAGATTATAATTTGCAGAACAGCTCCTATATAATCAATTCTTTTTGCAATAGACTGTCTTGACTCCAAGTCACTATGCCCCAGGAAGGCTGTACTGCAGTTAGAGTAGAATTCTGTGCACGTTTCCTCTGTGCATTTGAAGCCTGTGGGGAAAATCTAGCTTCAATCTAGAAAGAATGGCTGGAATGCGGGATGGCTGGTTAGCACTTGTAAACTATTTTATTTTGGGTCTAATTCAAGTGTCGCTTGGTGACAACAGATCCGGCTCTTGCTCCCAGCCAAAGACCTGATGAGACTTGATAAGAAGAGATCTGGTCATGTGGGAGAAGTAGCCAGTGTCAGGACCTGAAAAAACTACTGGCAAGTAAGAAAGTTTCCCCAGAAAGTGCAGGGATCTGGCCCCTTTATGCTGCTGACTTCATACTTTTAACTAAAAATTTCCTTGAGGTGCAGGGAAATCAGGACAGGAGTTATGTTCTGAAGAGGAGAAGAGTGGCTCATGCATGAGAAAGCAGGGTAGCCTTCAAACTGAGTGTAGCGTGGAAGAAATCTAGAAGATTGAGAGGGAACATTTGGGAAAATATGGCAAAACAAAGAGAAAATTTTATTAGAGGGAGGAAAGCAGGACAAATGGTTTGAGGAAATAGTTGGTGAAGGTGATCAGAGGAGGAGAGATTAGAGGCAGGACAGAGAAGAGGAGGATTTCCATTGTAGCATATATATAGTGCACTGGAGTGGGGAGCAGTTGGCTTCAGTCTCAGCAGGAAGCTGGGGAGACCTGTGGTGTCCAGTGACATCTGAGTGACCTAGAGGTCTGAAGCCTTGTAGATACTATCCAGGAAATGAAGAACAGTCATGAAAGTTCACTGATCTATGGGTTGTGTGTTTTTTTTTTTTTTTTTTTTTGTTTTTTTTTTTTTTTTTTTTTTTTTTTTTTTTTTTTCTTGGGGTGTTTTGTTTTCAGAGTACAAATTCAGTGCCAGGTGGACCAAAGTCATGGGCACAGCTGAATGGAAAGCCAGCAGGACAAGAAGGTGGTGAGTATAATAAAAACAAAATGGAGTTGGGTATGTGCCTGCTTCTCCTAGACAGGCATGAGAGGGGGTGGACTCCATTTCTTCTGGCCTYCCTGTCTCAACTGGTGCAGAATGGGACGCAGCTGTCTTGGTTACAGTGCAGTGGGGCATAAAGAATACTGAGCCTGTTTTGCATCCATGTAGTGTGTTGGCTGGAGGAATGCAACAGCTTCAGTCAGTGCAAGATGCAGATTGAACAGATTGTATCCCATCACCCTGAAACAGAATGGTTCATGCGCTTGGCTTGGGAACAGCAGGGAAGCGGGGAATTCTGGGAGCTGAAGGCTTTGAAGGAGAAGGGAAATGTTTGTCCTCTCATAAGCAGCTTCCGTTGACCTTGAACAGTGTGTAAAGAGGTGCTGAAAACAGAGTGGAGGAGGGAAGGGGTTGGTTTAGGAGAAGAGAAGGTAGGAGATGGGAATATATGAGAGACTGGAGATGTGGCTGTTTCCATAGCTCATTGCATGGGGAACTTATCTTAATGAGGTGGTCAAAAGTGAGGCTGTAACAATAATGTCCGGAGAGACTTTACACAGCATCTTTGGGCCAAGAGTGTTACAATGTCAGTGGGTGAAAATAGCATTGAAGATTCTGCAGGATCTACTTGTTTACGACTTGGCTGAGGCCTTTCTGTTAGGTCTCACTGACTCACTGTGTTGCTAGTGGCTTCTGCTTGACTGAGGATCCTGGAGCGATGTTAACATAAATTGGGATTTTTAGTTGTCTTTGGTTGCATCCATTTCTACACAGGAGGTGGTTTCTAGCTGCAGTGAGTTCTGTCATTTAAGCTGCAGTAAGAACAGCTCACTTCCACACTCCTAATGCAAACAGACCTGGAACCACTAGGTCATTAAGAGAAACTGCAGAAAGATTTCAAAGAACTGAGACAGCTGCAGAATGCAGAAATGGAGGGGACAAGCTTATCCTAAATTAAATGAGTTCATTAATGAGAGGATGTTTCTCAAAGGCTAAATGTCAAAGCAGAAACTTGTGATCGCCTGAAGTTGGTGGTCAGTGCAGAGACTCTCTCACTTGATTAATTGATGCTTTTTTAAGACTCACTGTATGGGTCTCGTGTACAGTTAGTTTCGAATCTGATTCTCCAACAGTGTTCTTAAATTTTCTGAAAACTCATTCTAGGTCACACTCTTACCATATAGAGTGCTCAGCCTAAGAAAAGAGTTGTGTATGTGGCTAAGAGCAGCTTAATTAGAAGGTAAATGAATCACAGAAGCATCAGAAATCGGGCTGAAAGGGTTGCTTAGGCCATCCTGTGCTTGCACCTGTTCTACAGTGGCATTGAACAATTGCTTTTTCTTTCAAGCTGGTAGAACAGTTTCTAGTATTATTGGCAAAGGCAAAAGTCTTCTGCTTTTTGTTCATTTAGGTGTCAATTCTGTTAAAACATCTATGGAGGGAGTATCCTGGAATAGTGTGATCTAGTAAATTAGTTATGAGCTGCTCTGTACCCATTTCCTGCATATAAGGGACATTTTGAGAAAAAAGACGCACCAAATTTTTCTCAGTGTGATGAAGCCTAGGGTTGGAATGCAAGTTGTTAATGCCTGCGCATTAACAATCATTCCATTGTGCAGCGTTATCTTAAGGGGAAAAGATGACCTTTATTTGTGAGGGATGTAGGGGAAAATCTCTCCTAAAGACACTTGAATGCAGTTGATATTCTTATTGCCATTCTAATTCAACAGAGTAATACAGGAGAATTCAGAACTCTGGCATATTAGATATCTGAGCTGTGCAGTAGGTGAAAGCTGTCCTTTTTAGTATTCTCATGTGTCCAAGGTATTTGTAGATGTTATACACAGGATGTTATGGAGATGTTATCTTCAAGTTCCAGAAAATGAAAATTATTGAAGAAACCAGTTTTTCTTGACTCTTCAAGGCAAGAATGGGTAAAAATAGATTTTTTGTGTGTTTTTTTTTTTGGTCAGATCTTCAGTAATCACTGATATTTGTAACATAATTCTGAAATGCTCCTTTTAAAAGGAGCATTAGCCAAGTAACGCCAAAAAGCAGTTTTTAAAGCAAGAATTTACGTTTTAATGTTGAGTGGTGCAATAATGGTAGCAGTTTCCTTTTATTCAACATTACCTTACTGATAGATCTGGGAGAATTACTGTTACATCCTGTTTTCCAGTCGCTGTGAGATCTTTTTAACAAACAAAAAGCTGTCATTCTGGGGTGACTGATGACTCAGCAAGACAATTCACCAAAGGCAAGACATGAACCTGGCCAGATCTGGCCAGGG
The DNA here is from genome assembly GCF_003343005.1 of Rhea americana. Classification (NCBI taxonomy): domain Eukaryota; kingdom Metazoa; phylum Chordata; class Aves; order Rheiformes; family Rheidae; genus Rhea; species Rhea americana. Next base: position 2,582,297 of record NW_028187166.1, on the reverse strand, counting down.
ATTGGTATCTTAAAGATGCTGGAGCAGTAAGGATAATGTGGTATAATAGCATAAGTGGTGAGGATAATAGTCTTATCTGTAGTCTTTCACTAAGTATATTCCCAGAAATCTTAACAACAGAATTCCCCATGGAGTGAGATCTGAGCAAAAGGAGTCTGAATAGAAATGTCAAACACTTGATAGTGGGATATCATTTATAAAGTGATCTTGCAGAATTTGTATCCTTGCTTCAATCTGAATTTCATACTGTACAAAAATAATTGGAAGCTGAAAAAGCTCATTCTGTGACTTTGCTGAATGTGAGAATTTAAATGAAGATGCTCAGTTAAGAGTGTGGGAGTATTTGGTGAGGACGTGTGTTGTCATGTTGGTGACAGTGTCTAGGAGAGCTTCGATGTGAGCTGATACGATAATATTTCAGGTTTGAATATGTTGAAGGTCCAGATTTTCAGGAGGCATGTTCCCAGGCTGATCTCACAACGTAATGGAAACAGTGGAAAGATCTTATCTGAGTCCCACACTTATTTCTTTGACAGGTTTAAGGGCCTCAAGCCGACTGTTATCCTTCTCTCCCGAGGAATTTCCGACGCTGAAAGCAGCTGGCRAGCAGGACAAGGTTGGCAAAGAAAAGGGCGCCTTAGATCTGTCGTATGGGCCAGGACCAAGCCTCCGCCCACAGAGTAAGAGAATGACTGCATCTTCTTGTCCAATGACCGCAGCTCATAACCCTTTGTAAATCATGTTTCGGGCAGGGGGAAGGGCTAGCCAGTTTGCAGTGGTGTCAAGATAATCCCACATCTACGTTCTCTCTTTTTATGAGCCCTTGTGTCCCGAGTTGCTTAGCAAATGACTGCAGGTTCTTATGTACTGTTGGTGTTTACTGCCAGAATTTTATAGTCCAGACAGCTAAATATGGACTGCTGTCTACTGTATYGTTTCATTAAGAAATGTTGTGTGCAGGAGGGGAGAGGTTTTGGTGTTCTGTGAGTCAATCTGGTGATGCTGGAAAGCAGGTCCTTCCCCCTGGGGAAGGGGAGGAGCACAAGTGAAAGGAGTGAGTGATATAACATGGCTTCTAGTTGAATGTGCATGGTTTAGATTACCTTTAATTCTGCAGGGTGAGTGCTGTGGAGATGGGTTGCAGAGTTGTCGGTTGGAATTTCGACCTGTTGACAAGTAGGGATGCTACTGGTGCAGTAATTATTTAGTGATAGCTGGTGCTGCTAGTATCTTGGGAAAGAAAATGCATTGGTCCCTGATGCATTTCGATATTCTCAGGTTAATTAGGGCCTGGCCAAAGTCGTTTGAGCTTGGAGATTTTCTGGCTAAGTGACCATCTGAGTTAGTGAATGCTAACATATGTATTACCTTCTTTCCAGATGTCACCAGTTGGAGGGAGGGCGGTGGGAGGAATATAACCTCTGCCACATCTCTGACCGCCTCCCCTGCTGATCTGGGCAGCAAGACCTCTAGCACTGGAGACGGAGCCCCCTCCTCAGTAAATGCCAGCGATCTAAAGGAGCCGTCTCTCCGCCCAGCTCAGCCTATCCGTAAAGGGGCTTCGCAGTTCTTGGGAAATGTGTACCAACCACCTACATACCATGACATGCTACCTGCTTTTGTAAGTTACCCTGTCCCCACAACTGTTTAACGTCCTTGCTTATAACATGAGCGTGGGTTGAGGAAGTTGACTGAGATGGGTGATTTCCATATTTTTTCCTCAGTTATTTCCCAGGACTAGCTCAGGAATCCTTTCCTTGCTCTATTTTTAGTTTCTTCTGTTGCATATTTACCTTTTCTTGCTAGAATTGTGCAGCACTAATATATTCCAAAAAGGAATGAAATAGCCATGACCTTATTCAGCCTGAGGGAAAGTTGCTGGGTTCCGTATAGAGCTGGAGAGGATAACCATGAGTATGTGGGCTGTTAGCCAGGCAGATGTGAAATGTTTGCCCTACCTTTGCACAACCACAATTACTGTGGCTATGTTGTAACCTTATCTGGCTAAGTCTTTCTATGGCAAAGAGAGAAAGCAGGCTACTCTGCTCTGCTCTGTTCCAGATGTGTCCACAACAGCCATCTGAGACCCCTGCATCACTGGACCGTGGGTCTTTCCCTGTTCCTCAGCTTCGGCTTGAGCCCCGGGTCCCTTTTCGACAATACCAGATGAATGACCAGGATGGGTAAGACTGCTGTGACTGTCCCTCTTGAAAGGCAGATTTGGGGTGGGATACTGTAAGAACCTKGGCAAAGAATCCAGTCCTGTGGGTGAAGAAGCTATGGACAGCCACAGAGGAGGCCTAGTTTCAGCCGAAAGATCAGCGCTTTGCACCTACTACTGCAGCATCTGAAATGTTGCAGGACTGTAAGCATTTGTGTCTGAAGAGCAGGCAAATGCAAGGAGTTGTTGTGTGTGATTCTAGACTGTAATGATAGCAGTTCTGATCTGTAAGCCCCAGAAGAGTGGGTACCGGGTAGATAGGAGAGGAACTTTGCCGGCTGGGGCAGATACTTGAAGGCCATGTATATAAGCACATGGTAGAAAATGACAATTCATTGTTAAACTCAGCTCTGTGTTCCCTTTCTTTCTTTTTTTTTTTTTTAATACTGTAGTTTGCTGTTTCTAAACATTTCTTTTTGTCTCCTTATAGAAAAGAGAACAGGCTTGGTCTGTCTCGCCCAACACGTCCCGTTCGGCAGCTAGGGGAGAGAGCACCCCGGCCCACCATTATCAACGCAGAGAACCTAAAGGGGCTGGATGAACTCGACACTGATGCGGATGATGGATGGGCAGGTAAAATACCTCCATCCTCTAGCTGCAGGCAGTAGCAACAGCTTAGGCAGGGAAGGGCAATTGTTCTTCCCTGCAGCCCTAAATAGGGTGTGCTGGTGGCTCTGTTCCCCTACCCCAAAAAGGAGGAGGGGAGTTGTCTGTGCAGTTGTGAAGTTGCTGTTGGTGTAAGTGATGACACAATGGATCCTTCTGATCCTTCCACCACGCTGTACTCAGGAAGCTGGATCTGAAGACTCCTAAAAGCTGAAAACACCAATCAGCAGGAAGATAGCGGTATCACTGCTGGGAAGGAGAGTTAGTCGCTCCTTCTCAGTCATAGCATTCAGAATCCTGGTTCATGTATGTGGTCTTGCTTGCTGACCGTCTCCTCTCATTTGCAACCTCCATTCCCAGAGTTTTTGCTTACCCTTCTTTTGGGATCAGCCTAACTGGTCAGCAGTGTGAGTCCTCACCATCCACATAATTTCCAGTACCTAAGCTGGTGCGGTGCTGGGCATTCAGTTTTCTAAATAGTGTCTAGTTTAGTGCCAGAGAAGGCAGAGGGCTTATGGGGATAAGACATGGCCTGTTTTTTCCACTCTGTCCTTTTTCTAATCCTCCCATTCAGGCATTCATGATGAAGTGGATTACTCTGAAAAACTGAAGTTTAGTGAAGATGAAGAAGAAGAAGAAGCTCTTAAGGATGGACGACAGAAGTGGTAAGAAATGGCTCTATTCTCATCAGCAGTTATTTTAATAAATATAAAATTTACTAGGATCTTTTCTTTTAAGGTTTTGTTCTGAGTGTTGAGGCTTGACCACTCAGATTCATAGTGTGACATTACTGATTCCACCTGCCATCTTTGAGTGGGTTTCAGTGATATGCATTGGTTTTGGTGCTGGTTACCAGGGTTTTTTCCTCCTTTCCTCTCTGGATCTCACCTTATCATTTTGCACAGGGCCTTGCTAATCCTTAAGCACCTTGGGAGGAAAAAGCCCATGACTTGGGTTGATATTTTTTATTATGGACCCTCTCTTTCCCTTACAGTCGGTTGCCTTTGTAGCTTAATGAATAAAGCTTCAAATGCTTGCTGAGGCAAGTTGCAAACATAAAGCAAAACTGTTTATATGGCAGGAACAGCTGGGATCCCAGAAGACAGCGACAGTTGTCCCTGAGCTCTGCAGATAGTGCAGATGTCAAACACTCCTTGGAGGAAGGAAAAAACTGGGGCGACTCAGTTGGCTTATCCCGGCCAGTACGAAAGGTGCAGGAATCACAGCAGCCTGCAAGGAAGCTGAATGGCTGGAGCTCTGCATCTGAATACCAGGTTAGGTTGAACTCACATGGGTGGATTTGGTCTGCTGGGCTGCTAGAGGCAACATGTTGCTGTCCTTAAGAGCCCAGCCTGGTGTTTTCACCGAGAATGGGCAATGGTGATTGTTATTTATATCCAGCTGGAGGGAAGTCCACCTGCACAGCATTTCCACCAAAGAGAGAGAATTTAAGCTGGTCCAGAACAGTGGGGTTATCAAAGAGTTAGCAAAAGGAGGTCTTGAACCAAATAGAGATAGCTCCCCACTGAGAGGATGGCTTGTGTGCTTGAGGATGGAGGGGAAGAAGGCAGGTGGGGATTTTCTTAGCAGAGCAAAGCTTAAGATGCAGGAGGTGTTTGGGCCATGCTTACTGGGGAATGTTTCCCTTTTGGCAGAAGCCCATGCTAGGAAGTATTCTCAGACAGCAGTCTGTTGAAGATAAAGACGAAAAGGTGCCACTAAGACAGAAGTTTGTGCACTCTGAGATTTCGGAGGCTGTTGAACGAGCCAGAAGGCGACGAGAGGAAGAAGAGCGGCGAGCCAGGGAGGAGCGTCTGGCAGCCTGCGCTGCAAAGCTGAAGCAACTTGATCAGAAATGCAAACTGGCTCAGAAGAGTGGTGAGACCCAGAAACACACAGATAATGAAGATCTGAAACCCCCAAGCACAGAGAAGAACACTGTGCAAGAGAGTGGCCACATTTTCCGTAGAGGTACAGAAACAGTGCTCATGTCATCTTTTGAAAGCTGCTTTTCTATTAGTGTAATGATCTATTTGAGCTGTTGTGGAGTTGCTGGGAGGGAGCAGCATGGAGAGTGCTTGAGTTACACTTGAGAGATAAGCTTCTTCCCATTTTCTGCGGAGTATTTCGGATTGGTGATGAAGATTGAGGGTGGTTTGTTCCCCCTTCTCCCCCCAGGTCCTGTTAAAACAAGTGCAAAGTTCTGTGGTTTCTTAATCTACGTTCAAGCAGCTGTGCTAGTGGAAATCTTGTTGGAACTGGCCTCTTGATTTTCTTGGGGTTGTATGGTGCTGTTAAAGTGCCTCTGCTCACAGTGCAGTAAATCCATTATCATTAAGTGCTGGCATATTTAAGGATTTACAGGGGGGTGGCAGACTCCCCCCCCCCCCCATGCACACTGTTTAAGCAGAAGGTTGATAGCAAAGGGGTATTGGAATTTACCACAAAAACAAAGATGATAAGCTTTTTCAACTGCCAAGGCAATTCCAGGAGAGGAATCCAGAGGTGCTATATATGACTGTAACCAAGTTCAGCCATTAACACGGTCAAGACATGCTCACAGTCCTATGTGGTCAGTGCTGTGGTGGTGTGCACACAAGCACTGTCCTGACCAGGGGTCATCAAAGTTTATTTTCTTCTCTCCAGCAACTCCAGAGTTTCACACACAGGATGTTTCTGTTGGTTACCTGGAAGAAGAAACTCCTGCCCCAGCAGCAGCAGCTCAGAGCAGCAGTGAGGAGGAGCTTAGAGAAGCTCCCTCTCCAGCACAGGAATTTACCAAATACCAGAAGTCTCTTCCCCCCCGATTCCAGAGGCAGCAGCAACAGCAGCAGGTAAGAGGTGTGACATTCCCTCCCCTCTTCCCTTGGACTCCCACCAAACAGTCACATTTGCCCAGCTCTCAACACAATCAGCACCAACTAACCAGCCGTCTTTGGGCTGGAAGGTGACAAGAGGGCATTTATCTCCCAGACTTTTTCAGTATTGTTGAGCACATATATCTCATGTGCTGGGTTAAAAGACTTTTATTGTAGATTACATGAATTTTATGTGCTGGACCTGCTGTACTTAGCACTTTCTGTGGCTCAGGAGAGATGTGGGCAGGTCAGGGTCAGGTTTGCCACTTGCCTAGTAGAAAATGTTGGAAATGTCAACTGGTCTGGAATGCTTATCTTGGTGTCTGCTAACAATGTGACATCCTCTTATTAGGATTATGTGGTTTGTAGCAGAGCTCTGTTTTGCAAAGAAATGTGTACGTAGGGGGAACTGAGGACATTCCCCTTCCCACATCCAAAGTCAGAAGTGCAGCAGTGGGTACCTTGTTACTTAAAACAGGCCTGATTGAGCAGTGTCTAACATTCTTGGCTGTCACTGACTCCGGTGAACATCTGTGCCTGCTTCCCTGTGCAGGATGGGAGCTGCTGCTCTTCAGCACTTGCGGTAACAGATTGTTGAATATACAAACAAAAGAAGAAGGTGACTGCTGGGCTGAAACCCTTCTAGGATTAGCTGCTTCCATATGGCTTTGCACTTGCAGTGTTCTAACCCTGTTAGTATGGGCAACCATTTGCTTGCCAAGGGCAAACTGTGCTTAGGTTGGCAGGTGGTTGGACTCTTGCTACTGAGCTGAACATGAGGGATGTGAAGTGGCACACTTCTTACCTACCTCTGCCCTGCCTTTGTAGAGAGATGGTTCTTCRCATCTACTCTTACGTTCTATACGGCCCTTCTTTCTGTGAGGCTCTTCCAAAGCATTATTCTCTTTGCACTTTAAATGTGTTTAGTCTTTTAAGTGTTTCATTTCTGTTTCACTGCAAACTCTCCTTTGCAAAGAGACCAGCCTGGACTGCTTTATACATCTTACATCTCATCCAGCTTTATAATCTTTTATATGTTGTTGTATATATTGTACAGCTCTTTCAGCTGCAGTGAGCCTCCTTGGAGCAACAGAGTGAAGCCAAGGGGCACAATATCCAGGCTTGAGATAACACAACATTAATTGACAGTCTTTATAGAGTAACCACTTGAAATGTGATATAATCAACCCTGCTGCACCCTTAGCAAAGAGATCACATTTGGCATCTGCTTGAGAGCTTAGTAATTGCTCTTTTATGGCTGTTCCCCTATCCTTGTTATTGGGCAGTTGACATTCTCAGACATTCTCATGATTCAAAGGTAAAGCAGCAAATGTTGCTAATGTTACTTTATAAAAGAGTTGCTCTGAAAGTAAAAATAATTGGACATCTCTGCTGTGATGCTAGTAGTACCTCAGGTCATTGCTACTGGAAGAACATGAAATTTTCACTTTAGCTTCTCTTATCATTTGTGTCATTAGTATGAATGAGGTAGTTTGTAGTTTGGTTGATTCACATTGCTACTTTGGTAGCAATGGTTCCATTAAAAGAACAAAGTGAAAAATAGTACTGGTGACATAAATTAAATCTTTTCTCAAAGATCCTACAGTATTAGATAACCCAGATATAATCTTTGCGTTTATCTGATGAGTTTCTCTTGCTATAATGATGTGTCAAGTTCAGATTTAAGGCTTTGTTTCTTACTTTGCAGTAGGGAATTGGCTTTTTTTATAAACAGTTATAGTATCTGACACTGCTGTAAGCTAAGTAAGAAAAGAACAGAGGCAAGCTTGACAGGTAAATAGATGTATTTCATGTTAATCGGAGCTGTTTCCCTTTGAAAGCTTTCTCCAATACCTAAAACTCCTTTCACATATAGGTTCTTCTTGGACCTTTGGCAAAGGTTAAATGTCAGATCAGATTAATATCCATGGCAGTCCTCTGCTAAAGGAAGGTAAACTGGCCATTTGGGAGATGTACTGACACCCTTGGGTTGCTCCTTGTTTCTGAAGGATGCACAGAAAATAGTATAAAATATTAATTGTTTTCTTGACTGAATTTAGGATGTTTTTATCTAATGTGTCTGGCTAACATGAGTAGAACTAATATATATGCACACCATATAATTGTATTTCCTCCAAAGGGTAACATCTTCTAAAGTATTTAGTTCCAATTAGGAAATCGTTTTTGACAGGAAACTGTCCTATCCCATTGAAGTGTGGGGAAAATACGGGCTCTCATCTTGAAGCTGATCCCATGTGTTCAGCCGTGTAGTTTGGTGCACAATGGCATGACATCTTGGCTGCATTTACCGTGTCCTGGTGTTTAAAAAATAACAATTGCTGTATCCCCAGTTGGTAGTGAATTGCCTTCGTCTGTTTACCTGCTCCTCTTACTTGTTTTTTGAGGCTCTAACGCATTAAGTGTGTTTTTCTTGAGCTGATCAGTTTGCAAGTGTGATTCCTGGCATTGTGACAGATCATGTCAAATGGCTTATTCTTCTTCCCTGCAGGAGCAGCTCTATAAGATGCAGCACTGGCAGCAGCAGCAAGTCTATCCTCCCCCATCCCATTCCCATCCCCAGCGGACATTCTACCCACCACACCCCCAGATGCTTGGCTTTGATCCTCGGTGGATGATGATGCCCTCTTATATGGACCCTCGCATGGCCCAGGGTCGCAGTCCTGTGGATTTCTACCCTTCAGCCCTTCACCCCTCAGGTAAGGTTTTCAGTGTTTCCTTTTATCATGACTGAAAAGTACTGCAACCCAAGACTTTGAAAACTGGTATTCCAGACTGTAGAATGCAAAGAGCACATTACTGTCTCTGAGGTTTTGCACATGCCCAGGACTGAAAGCCCTGAGGATTGGTCTCTTTATCATCATTTCTGACCAGGAATGGCTGTTATGGCCAGTGAGGAGGTGGGGTTTGGGCTGCTGAGATGATGGGGACTGTCCTACCTTACTGTGCTTCAGTCGCTTTACCTCTGCGCAGACTTTTTATCCAGGCTTGCTGTGATTAATCTTCTGGCAGGATTACAAAGAGTCAATCCATGTAGTGAGGGCTAGTAAGGGAACAGAGGTGGCTGAGAGGGAGGATACCTACCTGCCTATCCCCTGCAGAGCCATGGGGGATTTTCTTCTACAGTAGCTTTGGAGGTGTAAAGGCAGATCTTGCCCCTTACAGGAGAAGGATCAGATTGGGAGTGAGTGTAGTTTTGTGAAGTTTTAGTAGACCTCCTTCAAGAAATGTGATAGAGAAGCCCTTTAATGCCTAAGGTCTGTGATTCTGTGATTGTAGTGCTTTCTTACCTTGTTACTGATCTTCAGAGATGTGAGTGTAAACAGCAGGATGTATGAATCATCCCCTGAGTCTATGGTTTAGTTTTTGTGCACCTGCTTGCTTCCAAACCAGTGATGGTGCATAGGGTTGTGTACAGACTGTGCTCTGAAAGCTGCCTCACCTATATCATTCCAGGTGTATTTCCCAGCTGTGTATTTCCCAAGCACAGGCTCCTCTCTGCAGAAGGGTTTCCGTGGCTGCAGTCACTTGCTGTCCTGGAAGGAAGGGGAGTCCAGTTAGCTGTAGATTGTTAATTCTTCTTGGCAATGAGATTCTAGCATTAATGGCTTGAACTCTCTTATGATCAGGAATTATGAAGCCCATGATTCAGCAGGACTCCATCAGTGGGAGCAGCTGTCGATCTGAAGATCAGAACTGTCAGGCAGGGCAGGCGGAAAGAAAAGCTTCTCCCATGGACCCTATGCCGGTATGGGGCCAGGAAAGCTACACATCTCTGCAGAGCAAAGGGTACTCCCTGTCGCATCAAAAACAGGCTGAGAGCATAACCCTGGAGGGGCTGCATGCCAGGTGAGTGCAAAACTCTCCTGTTTTCACACATGCTGTGATGAGAAGTTGTGCTGTGATAGGAAATTATCTCCTATTATTAGGAATAGGTTTAGGGTTGACTCAAAAGACTCTTCTCAACAGGCAAAGATACTGATATGGTAACACCCTTATGCTGTTGAATGTTTATGTTGTGGAGATGCTTACAGGCTGAGTCAGTCAGAGCTTTTCTTTCTGATGCCAGTCCAGACTGACCAGCCCAGAGCCTTGTAGGGCTGCTTGTTCAGTAGAGGCAGGCAGTTGTTATCTACCCACACTCCATTGAAAATGGAGTCAAAAATTCTCACAATTTCTAGTTTAAGTCTCCTAATTCTTATGGACTTTCTGAATCCAGCTCCTTGCTTTTGAGTCTCCATATATGCTGGATGCTCAATTTCTCTGTATTTTTTGTGGTTTGCTGCTCTTTATGGGAACTGCTTTCTTTTCATCCATTGGCACACCAGGCAGTACAGCATGGGGCCACAGCAGATATGCTGAACAGTGAGTGACTTATGGAGTCATTGTCTCATGATATAGAACAAAACCACAAAACCTGCTTTATTTATTTGTTTCCACCTCTTGTGCCCAGTGTGTGCTTTTGGAGACATGCTCTGCTTTGCACTTGCTGACTTCTTCTTTTGTTTGGTTGATTCTTAGGAATGAGAGTTCTTACTCCACCTCTCCTGGAAGGCCAGAGGGCCTGAGCACCCAGCGAGATCTCTTTGAGGAGAGAGGGGAGGAGTACCTGAATGCTTATGAGAAGAAGGCTCAAGCAGACTTAGGCAGCTGCCTGCCTTCTCAGAGGATAGGCCAAGACCTTTTGTTTCAGCACCAGGAGAATGTACAGGAAACATGTCCTTCTAGCAACCGCCATGCGAACGTAAGGTGTTCGCCCCTAGAGCCTGACTTTRTCCAAGCAGAGAAGAAGCCTGAATATAATGGCTGGGATATCAGCCATCATCAGAAATCCTCAGAGACTGCGGCAGAGATTGCTGAAGAAGTGTCCAGGGATGAACAGTCATTCAGTGCTGACCCATGGAAGAGAGAAGGAGCTAATACCAAACAACCTGTGGGAGAGACGACAGAGTGGGCTCCTGAGAACCGGAACACCGGTGGTCAGCATCAGGAGCAAATGGGGAGGACGCGGCGATCAGGCCCAATTAAAAAACCAGTGCTGAAAGCCCTCAAGGTAGAGGAGAAGGAAAAGGAGATGGAGAAGGTTAAGCTGGAGGGAGACGATACGTCACGCCCGCCAAAGGAAAAGGTGTCTGTTCATAAAATGGAAAAGGAGTCAGACGATTCTGCAACCTTAGTGAACTCCACGCGCTATCTGCTGGATGACAAAGGTTCTTCCCAAGCCAGCCTTGCCCGAGAGGCTGAGAAATCCCAAGAGGAAGAAGAGGAAGAGGAGGAGGAGGAAGAGAAACAGGAAAGAACGTGGGAGAACAAGCTATCTAGAGAGTCAAACGATCTCCCTCCCACAAAAAGAAACAACTGGATCTTCATTGATGAGGAACAAGCCTTTGGTGGGAGAGGTCAAGGGCGTGGACGAGGGAGAGGGTTCAGAGAGTTCACTTTCAGGGGCCGTGGCACTGTTGTGGGCAGCAGGGGAGTCTATAACAACCAGCGGAGCAGCCGAGGGCGAGGGCTTCGGGAGTTCAACCCACCAGAGGACTTCCCTAGAGGCAAGCCCAGGCGCCGGATAGCAAGTGAGACGCACAGTGAAGGGTCAGAATATGAGGAGCTCCCCAAGCGTCGCCGGCAGAGGGGCTCAGAAAACAGCAATGAAGGCTCTGTGCTGGACAGAGAGGAGAGCGATCTGAAAAAGGGAGACTTTAAAGAGTCATGGAGGTCCAACAAAATCTATTCAGATGATCACACTAGCCTTGACTCTAAGATGAGGGGCCCAAGAGCTTTTGGAAGATCGTTGCCACCAAGACTGAGCAACTCTGGCTATGGGAGAAGGGGTTTTATGGGTAAGGAGCCCCCTCAGTGGCAAGGCAGGAGTGGGGGAGCTGGATGGCAGGAGTACAGCCACACGTCTCCATCAGATGCTTTTGGGAGCAGGCAGCAGTCTGACAGGGAGTACATCCAAGATTCTTACAAGCACTCGGATTCCTTCTCGAGCCGGGTTTTTGAGGACAGTCATCTGGATGACAAAAGGCACTTTTTCCAGGAGGATTACTCAGCAGATCAGGAGAACATAGAGAACAGACCATTCAGGAGGCGGCGTCCCCCCCGCCAGGACAAGCCCCCCAGATTCAGGCGCCTCAGGCAAGAGAAGGAATCTGTTGGCCAGTGGAACCCTGAGGAAGGAGGCTCCAACCTGCTGCCCAGCCAGTGGACTGGAAGACCCAAGCTGACTACTGCAGAGAAGAACAGCATTTCAGGCAGGCGGTCTCCTGAACTGTCCTACCAGAACTCATCAGACCATGCCAACGAGGAGTGGGAGACGGCATCTGAAAGCAGTGATTTCAGCGAGCGACGGGAAAGGCGAGAGGGAGTTTCCGAGAGCGAGGGCCAGCTAGAGGGTGGTCTTGGGAGTGGCAGCTTGGGAGAGAAGAGGGAGCTAGCAAAGAGAAGCTTTTCCAGCCAAAGGCCACTTGTGGACAGGCAGAGCCGCAAGGCTGAGTCAGCAGGGTTTGTGGAGCAGTCTATCAGGACCGGCGTGGGAGCGGCTTCCCGATATGACAGCCAGCAGAATGGGACACTAATGAAAAACAAGAGGTAAAGCTGCATTGCTATGTACAGATGTCTATGATCAGATATGCAGATATTGGGGTAGTGGAGATTGTGGGCTGGATCGTGGTGGGAGCTATTGGCTGTGCCGCTTCCCATCTAGTGCGGGTATTTCCGGCATAGTTTACCAACCTTGTGGTGTTCAAGGGCTTCATGATGCCTTTGCTTCCATGCTGGGAGTCCAGCCTCATTCATGTTAATGACRCATTACAGGCATGCCGTGTGCTACCTCTGAACTAATGCCCTTCTTTACTTTAGTTTCCTGCCAAGGCAGGTCTCTACTCTCTGCACTGTCCCTCACTAGAGGACTGGAAGGTTACAAAGGAAATCCTGTTCCTTAGCTCCAAACCTTCCTGTCCTACTCTTCCTACTATGGGTTCCCAGAGGAGTGTGGCAGAATACAGAAGTGAAGGTTGGGTTTTCCTGGGATGAGTTGATTTGACTTGTGCAAGTTGAACATCACTTATCTGGATTCCCAGTAGTGTGGTTGTGACATGGGAGCAATGTGTGACATTGCCAATCCTTGCTATGCCTGAACAAGAATTTTCTTAGGTGTTAATGGAGCCTGATGAATGGAAATCAGTGCAGTGAGTTCCTAGGCTGGTGGGAGGAATTCCTCCTGTGAATATTTTAGGATCATTCCAACACGAGGGATTAAGCATTTCCTTGCAACGTCTTGTGAGGAATCTGATGTCTGACACTAGAAAGGACACTGGCTTAGCTGGACCTCGATCCTAGGTCAGTTTGACAGCTCCCTTGTTACTCTTTACTTTTTACAGGAGCTAAAAGGTGTTGGGCAGATGCACTCTATTGCATTTAAAGCACTGATATGTAGACAGTTTGTTCAGTGTTTTCTGTCCTCTTGTGACCCTTCTCCACCTCTTGAATGTGGTAATTGGCAGTCCTTTATCTGTGAATAAAGGAGAGAAGAGCTGAGTATCTGGAACGATGCATGCAGGGGAAAGGGAAAGTGGAGAAGGGGGAGGCGGTTTTTCCTTCAGTTGTGCCTCTTATCTTGTGAGTTGAACTCTGAGGGGTGATAAGTGAGTGATTAGGATGATGTATGAATGGTGGCTGAAGAGGAGAAAAATTGCTAAGAGAAACAGGCTAGGGAAAAAAATGGTGCAGTCTTTTTTCAGACTCTCTGCATCTCCCTTCCCTTCACCTGATACGTCGGTAACGTTTGTTCACTGTAAAGAGAAGGAGGGGAACTACGAAAGCAATGTTATAGGAGGGTAGAAGACACCAATATGAAAGCACTGAGCCTTTCCTGTGGGGAGAAGCTAGGCTATTAGCTTTGTGTGTGTATGTGTGGGGGGGGGCAGCATGTTGTTTAACTCATGGCTACAGGTATCATTCTGGTCATATTCTGCTTCTCCAGAAACAGCCTTGTAATGGGCTGTGTGCTGAGAATTAATATCTGCTTCAGTTAAGTAGAGGCTGGAGAAGAAGGAGGTGCAATTAGAAACCTGGCAAGGAGAGTATAACCAATTTGTTTTCCTTTTACTTCTACTCATCTTCTGGCAACAAATCTATTTTTTTTTCTTCCCTTGCAGATCTCCGGAAGAAGGAGGGGGTCTTGGCAACACCAATGGTGGGAGCAGCCACTCCATTTACAGCCTAGACAGGGCCTCCCATGCCAACGGAGAGAGTGCTGAGGGGCCGGGTAAAAAGCTAGAGAAGGAGCCCAAATCCACTGCCCAGAGAGCAAGCGAAAAGGGAGAAGCCTTGTCACAGTTTGAACTGAGTTATGGAGGTAAGTGTCTCATTTCATTTGTTTCCTTAAAGGGATAACATGTTGAACCAGGCTGATTCAGTCCAGTGCAACTTCAAATATCAAATTAGATTATTTTCTATTTGTGTATACAAACAAGAGAATTCTATTGCAGCTAAGTAGGGAAAATACCATGGAAAGCAAAGGCAGTTTAAAATTTTAAACCCAAGCTTTGAACCAGATCTGACAAAGAAGTCTCTCTAATATTTCTTTCATAGAGAATCTGGTGTTAGGGAGAAATGAGTTTATTCTGTGTTTCTGTGTAAGATGTTAAGATATTTTGGACTTGAAGCTTATGTAGTGGAAAAGAAGCTGAAAGGACTTGAAGCTTATGTAGTGGAAAAGAAGCTGAAAGAGCATCCAGATAGGGAATTGTAGTCTGAGTTCATGTCTGAGAAGCAAGAAAAAAGTAGCTGTGAAACCGTCTCCTCTTTCCATTAGGCCCTGACCCTCTTTTTTGCCATTTGTAGAACTGAAGTTTTACATTCAAAAGTGATGAGTGTGTTTTCAAAAGTGCCTATGTCTGTTTTGTCCTTGCTGATGTTTGGAAAGGTTTGAATTTTGTTTCCACTGATAACACACCTGAAGTTACTTGAGTTACCACATGGCTTGTGTTCCCAAGCTCTCCCAGCTGGAGCATGCCCTTAGAGGAAAGCAAGGCCTTGGAGGCTTTCAAAGCTTAGTTGCAGAGCTGCTGGCTGAAGTTGTTTATTTGTAGCATGCATCTTATTTGGAATACACTCTTCAAAATAATACAGTTATAAAGCCTTATATGTATGTACACATGCACATTTTTTTCTCCATCTTTCTCCACTTTGTTCAGGTGCCATCATTGATAATCGGGTTTCAAACACAGCAGAAGAGAATGAAGTGGGCTCGATGGCAGGGGAAGGCTTTATTGAGGTTCTTACTAAAAAGCAGCGTCGTTTGCTGGAAGAGGAAAGAAGGAAGAAAGAACAAGCTGCTCAGGTGAGGAGTGGGAGGCATAAAAGGCTTAGCCTTACCTACAATTTGGGCTGCAGTCAGGGAAGGGTACAGGCCCCTAAAAGTACTTGGATGAACAGAAACACGCAGTTGGTCAAAGTGGGGCTGCTCCTGTATAAGGCCCAGGAAATGTTTTGTGGCCCTGATAGGTGGAGGCAGTTAGTCTGATAAAGATGGTTAGTGGATTTCTGGCTGATATGCTTGTTTTCTAGCAGAAGTGTTAAATGTGAGTTTGGGGAAGGCTTTCTGAAGTGATGTCTTATCCAGAGCAATTTGGCACACTTAGCCTGTTGCTGGCTGGTTGTAGTTGATGGTCCGGTATGGGGCAGCAGTGGAGCATTTCTCCGTTCTCTTGCTCTGTCAGTGACATACTGCTAGAACAGGAGATGGTAGCTTTCCTGTAGGACCTTGTCATGTTTGTGGCTGAGCACTTCACCAGAA
Source organism: Rhea americana (assembly GCF_003343005.1). NCBI lineage: Eukaryota > Metazoa > Chordata > Aves > Rheiformes > Rheidae > Rhea > Rhea americana. Next base: position 2,566,792 of record NW_028187166.1, on the reverse strand, counting down.
AGGAACTAATAAACTRGAGGAAGCTCTGACAATTTGTGTTGTTCATAATAGGATAAAGGAGTTGATTTACAAGAAGATATTTAAGACTGCTATGTGCATAGCTTAGTTAAATGATGTTTAGAAGGGGATGGAAATACTGGTGTATAGGTACTAGAAGACTAAATTCTGGAGGAATGAAAGTACTTTGGTATAAAAGAAGATATAATGAGACATGGAGGACTAAACACAGATGAAAAGCATCACTGGGAAATGTCTCTTGACAGCGAAGGCTTGTAGTGGCAGAGTGAATCTCATAAACAAAGTTATAAAAGCCTAGCTGCTTGGTATCTTTAAGATTACACTGAAGACAGCTTGTGAACGGGCAGTGGGAAGTCTTGCAATTGCAGAAAGATGTGCTTCTTTCTCTCTTCAGTTCTTGGCTCTGTGAAATAGCCATCTCTCTGTATTGTGAAATTATGAATTAATCTTACTTTACCTGGAATGCAGGGGGGAAATTAAGCAGAAGCAAATCTGATACAGTGTTAATTTTACTTTGCTTCATTTCCTGCCTCYCCCCGGTCTGCTGATGATGATGCCAGCTTTCTTCACATTCCTATTAGATTGAGGGAACTTCACAACATAGCCACAGAGCCCATTTAAAAGCAAAAAAGAAAAGGATGGGTGGGAGGCTTTATTTCCTCTATACAACTTTGTAACTTTAGTTGGAGGCTTTTCTAATGACAGCGTTTAGAAATCCAGGGATCCAGCTTGCCAGGAGCAGGTCATACGAACCTAGTTTAGCTGCAGGGTTTATGGCTTGTGCCTTTTTTCTCTCAGGCACCAGCTAAGGCCCGTGTCCTTCAGTCTCGCATTCCTCCTCGATTTGCTAAGAAGCAGAACAGCATATGCTTGGAGCAAAATGATGTAACAGTGTCTGGAAACAGCCTGGGTACAGAGATCTGGGAGAGCAACAGCCCAGGTAAGTTTGGATCTGTCTGCTCTAGAGTGTTTCACATGGGTGAGGAGTCCTCCGGCACACAGAGGGAGGATGAGGTGTCTGCACTTAAGGGGAGAGAGTCTTCCCTTGTCTAATGCTGGAAATGGGAAGGGAGCTAGCAGACATCTGGGGTTGTGCCTGCTGGAAACAGTACTGTTCAATCTTCCTCCTCATTTTAACCATGTAACTTTCCTAGTCTATTCCCTAGGCTTTTTTTTTTTTAAGATCAAGATCCTAAATGCCATCGTCTAGGCCTATTGCTAGGTTTACTTTAGCTATTTTTACTTTTGTCTGTTTTCTCATCCTCTAGCACTGAATAGTTAGCTTCTCATTTCTTTCTGTCTCTGCTCTTTCTTTCTTCTGTTGTCTTCATGTTCCCTAAGAAATCTCTCTTCTTTGCCCTCTCCCTTCCCCCTCCCTGTACCCTGTCTTCTCTGTGTTGCATCATTTCTCAGCTGATGGGGGAGCACTAGCTTTCTGAGGTAGTAAAAGTATCCTGTCTCATGTCCTTAAAGAGAGAATGAATTATATGTAATACTCATAGTGTACAAGGTGTGCTCACAATTCTGTTTCAAGCATCCGAACCCTGCCCTCCCTTCTCTTCCAGCCCTTTCCGTTCAGTCCCCTGGCAGTGATTCCTGGAGCAAGCCTGTAAATGCCTTTAATGGTACTGAATCTAGTTCCGCTGAGGTAGGTGGCACTTAATCCGCCATTCAGGTATTTTTTTGTGTAAAATATTAATGTAGGTGGCTCATGCTTCTCATTGCTCCAACTGTGCTTAGCAACTCTGCCAGCTCTGCTTGTGCAATTTTAAACTGGCTGTCTGCAGTTCTGATTTCAGCTTCATGCTGCTCTGACCTAGAGGGCCAAATGCTGCTTGCTTTTTTACCTGTTAGTRTAAATCTGCAGCAACTGTGTTGCAGAGCTACTCCAGGATTATGCTCTTAACTGTGAGCAGAGTGTAGTCCAGGATAGCGGAATCCTGTAGATCATGTTTGTGCCTCATGCCTGCGAACAGTGTGTAGTTGTAGCCTTGGCATGGGGGAGGAGGGGGCAGAGAAGTCCCTGAATGCTTTACCTCTTGAGACCGGAGTTCAAATCTGGTTTGGGTCACAAGTGAAATGAGTTTGGCAATCTCAGCCTAGCTGCCATGTGGGGCACTTTTCCTGTATTTTGAAGCCACAGTGGGGCTGGCACAATGGTTAGGCCATCTGAGTTGCATAGAGCTAATGCAGCAGGCAAAGTGTGCTGCAGGTCAGGCCCAACTCCTTTGCAGTTACCTGATAGTGATAAAAGGGGATGTGGTCTTGCTGGTTTTTTTCCTTCTTTGTGGAGCTGGGTCGGAGTCTGGGGCTTTAACACATTTCGTGCTTTGCATAGCAGGGTTTTAAAGGCAGCCAGGGGGATAGTGGCATTGACTTGAGCGCGGAGTCTCGGGAATCCTCCGCTACCTCCTCTCAGCGCAGTTCTCCATATGGCACCCTCAAACCAGAGGAGATGAATGGGGCTGGCCTGGTGGACCCAAAGCCCGACTGCCAGAAGGAGCAAGTTCAGAAGCAATCTGATAAAAAGGTAATCTGGATTTGCAGCCAAGCCAGAGCACGTAGTGAGAGATCTTATGAAGTGGTTCTGTTGTTCTTGATAGCATTTTTAAGGCTAGAGATTGGGTTATTCAGACGTTGTTTCTCAGCCTCTCTGCTTTCCTGTTAAGGATTCAGATCAAGGCTCAGGACAGAACAAGGAACACAAGCCTGGACCAATCGGCAACGAACGCTCCTTGAAAAACAGAAAGGGTTCGGAGGGAACGGAACGGCTGGAAGGGAATATTCCCCCTGTTAATGGGGTGGAAATTCACGTGGATTCTGTACTTCCTGTCCCACCCATTGAATTTGGAGTAAATCCTAAAGTGAGGATTGCATTTAATTTTATCTTCTTGGTGATTTGAGCTTGTCGAGATGTGAAAGGTAGTTTGAGACAGGATTATTTAGGGGAAGCTTCCGGCATGTGCACTGTAGATTTGCCTTATAGATTTCATTACTGACACAAACCAGGTACTCAAGATGTCTTGGCAGATATGTATTGCTGTCTTGGAAATACTGTCCAAAGGACCAGCTGGGGTGGTAACATAGTAAAGGACAAAATTACAGCCTTGTAAGCCTGTGTGTGCCCCTGGGGGTTGCCAGCTGCTGAGTGCTGAGAAGTATCTTGTTCTCTTCCAGCAAGGCTTATCAGAATACAGTCTTTTTTTTTCTAGTGTCATGATTCAGGCTAGAGTCATTAACCATGAGAAGCTGGTACATGGCCCTCCGGCCTGGATTTGAATGGCATGTGTTGTGTTTTTTCAGGACTCTGACTTTAGTTTGCCACCTGGTTCTGCCTCTGGCACTGCAGCTAACCCTGTCACCAAACTGCAGGATGCCTTGGCCAGTAATGTAAGTTTGTTTTGGTTTTGGTTTTTGGTTGTGGTGGTGGTTGTTGTTGAGTGGGGGGTTTTGGAGGGGGAGAGGGGGAAATATATTTTGTTTGTTTTTTTGGCCTTGATTCATCTGCATCTCTCCTTGGTTAAAGCTCAGACGTTTCCAAGCAGAGCAAACGTGTATCTTTGTGGTTGACTTCACACTTAGTGCTTAGGCATCATACCTGGCTAAAATCGTTAYTGGAAATCTGTACCTCAGAGGTACCTTGATAAAATGAGCCTTATCTCAGAAGTGATACAGATAAGGTGACTCCATTATCATTCAGTGACCTGTGTAAAGAAGTTTAGCAGATTTCCTGAGCTCACCAGTCTCCTCTGAGATGCAAGGCCAGAGGAGAGTGCTGGTAATGGATGTGGTACAGATACAGGCRTTTCAGGCCCAAACTGCCAGCATCCTCAGAAGGTCTCACCTGCTGCAGTAAGGCAGAGGGCCTGTTAAACTGGGCCCTTACAAAGGTTTCCAGCTTGTTTCAGTCACTAAGTGTTATGTTATTATATTAAAAAGAGTGTACACATTGAAAGCCCAACTTGCAGCTCAGTTGTGGACAGTGATGAGAGAATCTCAGAAAGCTTCTTTTGAAATGTCTTGGGCTTCTAGATTTTCTGGAGGGGTCCTAAGGAGTCTTTCTCTTTGAAAGTGCAAATATTCTCTGAAATTCRTGTAAAGTCTAAGTATGGAAGGGGGGAAACGCTTCTGTGGACTGGAGTTACTAGATGAAATTGATACTTGGAAGCTGCTGTGACTCGCAGGACACGAGGGGTGTCATTGCACTACCAGAACTTCGTTTATCCCAACCGTGGAACTGATCATGGTTTGATGCTTAGATACTTAACTCCTACAGTGCCACAAAAGATTGAATCCTTTGAGATGTAGTTACTAGAGTTGCCTACTGAGACCCTGTTAGCCTTGGTATCTCTTGGAATTCTTGTAAGAGTTATAAAGTATTCACCACTTACCAATCCCTCTTTCAGGCAGGGCTAACGCAATCCATTCCCATTCTACGAAGAGATCATCACCTCCAGAGATGCATTGGCCTCAACCCAATGTCCTTCCCCACCGCAGACCTTACWCTTAAGGTAAGTAAGCTGTTATGTGAGCTTAATGCTAGTTATCTGCTCGACCTGAGTAACAAYGTAAAGAAGAGATCCTTCTCAGAGGGACTTGTTAGGCACTTGCTGAATCTTTAGTTGTGTAAAAATTAAGAGTATATGATACTCAAAATGGGTGGAATGGGATGTTTTTGTCTATCCTGGATGTGAAGTCCTCAATAACTGTGGAACGAGTGTGGCAGGATTTCCTGCTACAGGGGCTGTCTCAGTGGCTGAGTGTGCTGACAGGTCAGTGATCCTAGGTGCTTTGCTGTCCCTGACAGTTCTAGGATGGGAAAGCCTCAGCAAATGCCAAAAGGGATTGTTTTTTGTGATGGATGCTTGCCTATTGGGAATTGATGTGAAACCTCCTGACCTGAGACGTGCCAGCTTTCAGCTGTGACTAGCCCAAGTTGGACTTGAACTGACAGTTTACAGATGAGCAGCTCTAGGCCTCCGTATTTTCCTCCCCATTTGAACTGTCTGTAGTTATTGCCCTTCGTTTCCATAGATGGAGTCTGCTCGTAAGGCCTGGGAAAACTCTCCTAGTTTACCAGAACAGAACTCTCCAGGAGGCGCAGGCTCAGGCATCCAGCCTCCTTCCAGTGTCGGAGCTTCCAACGGTGTCAGCTACAGCTCTTTTGGCGGTGTTTCTATGCCTCCTATGCCTGTGGCATCCGTAGCACCTTCTGCATCTATTCCAGGTACCTGCAAACTGCAGCAGCAGTATTTGCATTGTCTGGTTGGTGCATCTACTCTCTCCTGTGAATCCTCCTTGGATTCTCATAGATGATAGCATGGTGGGAAGAGCCTCCATGTAAAGTATCATGACTGGTTGGTATTTAACAGATCCTTAAAAAAATTTAGACAGGACAGAAGGGGACCACTTCCACTATTTGGAGACTATTACTTGAATTTTATTGTTACAATCTCAGCACGAGGCTCGCTTTTTACTTTTGGATGTATCTATACCTGTGCAGTGGCCAGGCTCTGTGTTGTCYCAATAGATCCAGCTGACCCTTCACTGAGCGCTCAGTAGGATAGAAGGGAATTGAAGTAATCTATGGCTGAGAGACTTCAACAATACCAGCATTAACATCAACTATTTCTGTATCCATTTTGCTATTTGAGACTTCTCTGTATGTCACAGGTTTTATTGTATGTCACAGTACTTTCTGCTTTTTTCCTTGTCGTAACAATAACTTGTTTTCAGTGATAAATGTTTGTATAATTCTGGGAGCTGGAGAATTGCTGCCGTCCTTAAATTATAGAGGGCAAATTTAAGCTCAGTCAGGTTAGATGATGTGTGTAATCAGGAGCATTTGGGATGAGGAAAGAAAATGCATCTGGATTCCTTGATTCTCAGGTCCCAATGGATCCCTCATGCATTGCCCTTCTCTCAGCTGGAGAATGGAGCAGAATATATTGCGCAGAAGTGATAATAAGCGGGTAGCTGGGGGGACTGCTTACCTCATTTCCGCTTGGAAAACAAACTGTTTCCAAGCCAGGTGATTTTTTCTAGCCCTCCCTCCATTTTGTCTTGTGCTTCAGATCTGTGCAGAACCACAGGAGTGGCATAGCACTTTCTTCTTGGTGCCCACTCTTGGGTTAGATGTGGCTCTTAGATCTCTCATGTGAAGGTCTCAAGCCCCACGTTTGCTCTTGCCTTCCCTTCTAGTTGTAAAGCAGTGCAGGTCTGCAGATACAGAAGCAGCTTGGAGTACAGCCCACTAATTTCTGAACTGCCAGTCTCTTKTGACTGCTGTGGAAAAAGAAAAATGAGTTTACGTTTAGCCTCTTACAGTAGCAGGCTTGCCAAAGCATGCTCCTCTGGGGCATAGGGACTGAAAAGTAATGATAACTTTCTATATATTGGGCTTCTGACTTGGTATGTGGACTTGTAAACTTTACTGGCTATTCTGAATCGCTGTTATATGTCTATGTTGACTTCCTGAGCTGGTAGCTAAGAGATGGGAAATAGGCTTGACTGACCTTCAGGTCTGTGTGCAGGGTACCTTGTCTGTGTCCATGTTCCCCCCCTTCTCTCCCCCCACTCTGGTACCTTGAATTATAGCCTGGCTTTTATGATGTTTAGGTAATCATATTCCACCCCTGTATCTGGATGGCCATGTGTTTGCAAGTCAGCCCCGCCTGGTTCCTCAGACAATACCTCAGCAGCAAAGCTACCAACAGGTAAAGGAGAAAAGCAACTGGYTAATGGTTTTTCAAGAAGTCTTCAGGGTGATATTTAAGGAATGGGGAGTTGTTTATTTCTCTGAAAGCCCAAAGGAGCTTAGAGGTGGCTCCCCTCAGATTCCTTGAATGCTTCTGCTCCGTGACTGTCACAGGTTAATGAAACTGAAGGGAGGGAATGGCATTCTTCTTTTGCACTGATGCGGTTGGACTAGGTTTAACTGAAGAAGATGCTGAGAAGTCTGGGTGAGGTAGAGTGACTTTCTATAAATTTCCCAACCAAACAACAGTGGTGGGCAGTCTTAGTAGTCTTAGTAAATAGGCTACTAAAACTTGATAACATTGGGAAGAACCGCTTTGGGGTAAGAGCACAGGCAAATGAGAGCTGGGATCATCAGTGTCAGTAAAGGGTCTGTTCTCTGTGTGGAGTGTGGGATGAACATCCCAAGAGTGTCCATTCAACACTTCTTGCAGGCATCAGTCTCTCTTCTGTGAGTGCTTATGCAGTTGCTTCCCCAGCCAATGTTTTGCTGTTTTGTGGAATGAGGCAGTGGCTGGATAAAACTGCAGTGTAGGTAATTCTCATGGCAGATTGACTGGCTGAGGAAACGGATGGGTTTTTAACAGCCTGGGATAGTTTCTTGCTGCTTTACCTCTGTCATCTTGATTTCTTCTACAGGCTGCTGCTGCTCAGCAAATTCCCATTTCCCTCCACACATCCTTACAAGCTCAAGCACAGCTTGGGCTGAGAGGTGGCCTGCCTGTTTCCCAGTCCCAGGAGATCTACAGCTCCATACAGCCCTTCAGGTAACTACCTCCTGTTTTTCATTTTCGTGTAGTCCAAACCTTTATGTTCCAAATGGCCAGGTCCATAGATCAGATACTCCCCACTCCTCTTCTCCTTTTGCTGATACTCTGTTTCTTTCTCCTCTTAATATTGCCAGGGAGGAGAGTGAGGGTGTCAGATCACATGAGGCTCTTTATAGGTTGCTTCTTCATAGGGCGATGGCAAAGACCATCTTTGGAAAACCACATTCAGTAGCAATGCTTACCCTCTCAAAGGGGAAAGAATCCAGAAAGGAGAGGTTTATGGKGTGGAAAGTAAACTTTCTAATGAGAGACCCAGAGCTTAGATCTTACTATATTTGACTTACCACTGGGGAGAAGGTTGACAGTTTGATCAGAGGCGAGTACCTGCATAGGGAGTTTAAAGAAGTTCTTTTTTATTGGATATAAACTACAAGACAAGACTAGAATAAATGACAGCACTCTTGGAGAAATGAGTAAGATTCAAATTAGAAATCAACACAAGTATCATAACAATGAGAGTATCTGGCCACAGGAGCTGCTTACTAAAGTCAAAGGAATGAAGCACCCACTTTAGAGTAAAATAGAATGCTGCAGTTGAGGCACATGCTGTTCAGCTGGCTGTGGGACTCAGTACTCACTTTCCYGCATGAGATGAGTGATCAGAATAGTTCTTGTAGGCCTCAAAAATCTAAATATTGAGACTCTAAAAGCTTACTTTTGTTTGTGCTAAAGCCAACTGAATCTTTAATTTCCAATTTCTTTTCCACTTGCAAAATTGCTATAGATTTCTGGTAACCTGGATCCTTCCTTACTACGAATCCAAAGTCTGTTGTGTGGGATATTGGAATTTAAATGTCAGTAGGACACATCATTCTGTTGACTACTCCTCRTGCAAGGACATGGTTATAAGGCCTTAAAAATGGAAATAAAAGAATATAAAACCCTACAACAAAAATGGAAAGTGATGCTGAAGCTTTTGTCTAAACTATCAATTTAGTAGGTGTTCTGTCTGAGAACTGCTTGCTGACTACAGGCCAGATACAGCTTGGGGGTGTGTGTGTGTGTGTAGCCTCCAAAGGTTTACTGCATAATGACATAGACATGTTTKTTTGTTTGTTTGTTTGCTTTTTTTCTTCCCCAGGTCTCAGGTGTATATGCACCCCAGTCTGTCTCAACCCAGCACCATGGTCCTGACAGGAGGCACGGCTCTAAAGCCTCCATATTCCGCCTTCCCAGGCATGCAGCCCTTGGAGGTGGTAAAACCCCAGTCTGGGTCCCCCTATCAGCCAATGAATGGAAGTCAGACGCTGGTTTATGAAGGCCAAATAAACCAGGCRGCTGGTATAGGAGCCTCCCAGATGATGGACTCTCAGCTCACACAGGTGAGGAGCAGGGCTTACAAGGTGTCCCCTTGTGCAGGGCCATTCACAACCACTTCTTTTTGAAAATAGGTTGAAACTGGTACTTATGATGAGTCATGTATTTGCATGACTCAAAATTTTTGTAAAGAGGCAAAAGACTCTGAGAGTCTTTGTTCTATGAACCATTGTTTCAAACATGCAGCACCTTACTTAATAAGATTCTTGCTAATTACTTGTCTGTCTCTACTGAGATGACATTTTGTTATGAATATGTTCTCTCCTCTCAGTATAGTCGTTTAATGCATGATCAAAACCTGCAGTGCTTCCGGAATAGGAGGGCACGATACTGTTGTGATAGTTGTCCTAAAGTTGTCACCTCCGAGAGCTAAATCTTTATCTCCTCAAGATTTAACTCAGCTTCCAGGGTATTGATGACCTTTCAATTAAAGCTCATCTGTATCCTCAATTTATTGAGTATCTAGGTCTTGTTAACAATTTCTGCTGGTATATTTGCCAGTGACTTAACAGGAGTTTCACTGTGTGTCTTGGTACAGTACAAAGTTTTGTAAAGCATGGATTGGAGACATGAATCCTGCTGTCAGAGTAGCTCTGTTCATGCGTGTGCTGAGAAATCTGTTTTGTTTCTCTGGATGAGCATGCTAGTTTTATTAAATTCAGCTTATATTTTGGGGAACATGATAAATCTGGGGGAATTACTTTTTTAAATAAAGAAGCAAGAACATAATCATTTATTTTTTATTTAAAGAGGAACTTTCCTGTTGTGACTGACTTAACAAAGAAAATAGCTGAGGAAAACAGAGAATAACTATTAACTATTAACTATTTGAAGAGATGTTTTATCTATCATAAGCTGGTAACTTAGTCTCTCATGCATGGCTCACCTGGCAAAGCCTTAAATTTTTAATCACAAAGTGGTGTTACAGAAGCTCTAAAATACAAATATTGTGAGGACAGCCAGATCAAGTCAAAGGGAGCAAGAGGCCATTAAGTCCTGACCTGCATTTTTTTTAGTTGCTATTAATCTCTACTATCGTCAGTTCAAACCTTATTGCAGAACACAGAGCTGAGATCACCATCACTTTCTCCAGGGGTCCATTTTCCAAAATGCATTGTCATAAAAGTATAGCAGATTTCTTGGTTTGGGTATCGAGGTGCAAACAAAACATCAGCTATCTTGACAGTGCCATCACCACAAGAGAGCTCATCCATCCAGCGAGTGTAAGGAAGACTGAAGAACTGGGTGGAGGTTTCAGGCAAGAAGAAAAGACCATACCTGAGTACAGTTGTGTTAAATCATTGCCACATTAAAAGACCAGCTGATAGGGTGTTGGCAACACTATCAGAATATGCATTTCATTTTGAAAGTCACTCTTTAATTTATGTTTATTCTATGCCTTATTGCACTGCTTTTAAAACTCCTTTTAGTAATGCTGTGCTTCCAGGATATTAGGAGGGAGCGTGTCAAACCCAACACTGCTATTAACTAGTAAATGTATGTACTTTTCTCACAGCTAACAATGCCTGTGCCTGGCTCCCAGCTTCCTCTGCCCCGCTATGGCTCTGGCCAGCAGCCCCTGATCCTACCACAGTCCATCCAGCTTCCTCAGGGGCAGAACCTGTCTGTAGGAGCTCCCCGAAGAATCCTCCCTCCTGGATCTCAGCCTTCTGTTCTTGCTACCAGCAGGGAGGTAAGGATGATCTTCCACATGCTCATCTTGGCATTCATTAACCCCTCCCCTCACACTGAAGTTTCATTCTTGACCCCGCCTGTTAAAGGGGAGATTGGCTTGTTGGGTATCCTTAAATATCAAAGCCAAGGATTAGTGTTAAAGTGAAGGAGCCCTTTTCCTCTTGCCTCCAAAGCGCAGGCCAGCAGTCCTTCAGGTTTTGCTGCTGCTCGTCATTCTGTTTCCAGGGAGCCACATCCTGCCTTGATCCAGTTTGGAGTCTCCAGTTTTATTACATGTTTACGCAGGTTTCTCCAGAATGCTTGAGGGGTGGTGAGCTCCAGATGCAGTTGGAATACTGCCCAGATATTTCACACTGTTGTGAAGCTTGTCCGTTTGAGTAGGTATATTAATGTCATGTCTGGTTTGATGGATTCGTATCATAAGTTTGTCTATTCTAGGGGAGAGAGCACAGCAATTAACTTCCAGGTTCTAGATTTGCTTGTGCTGCTGGCTTGTTGATTTAATACAAACAGACCGTTACACTTATAAGCCCCATTTTCTTCCACTTGAAAAATGTTTCTTCTTTTAATGGGCATGATGGGTAGAAGGGCAAAGATTTGACTTAAAAGTTTATTTGAGGTAATGGGTAATCTGTGAGTCTGTGAAAGATAATATGTTCTCACTAATTTTCCTCTGTAGTCCTCCCAGATGGAAATGAAAGGGTTTCATTTCTCCGATGGTAAACAGAGTATGTCCTCTGGAGGGTCTGTACCATCACCACATACATACAGGTAAAATACTGAAAAAACTTAGCCTCCTCAGTCAGACTGTGGAAGAAACAGTCTTTGCCATTTGCAGTGACATGATGCACGCGTCATCCCTCTACAAGATCTGCTTGGCTTTTCACATGTGGAATGTGCTTATGATAGTCCATATACTTTTATGAAATTGTATCATCACGATTTTGTGTTTGTGTAGGAACTTTGACTTTCCTCTTTGTGCCTGGGGGAAGTGTATGAAGTTACTTATTTTCTGTGCCTTAAGGGCAAATTGGAATTGGAATGTGCTCTTGCCTGTTCCTTGTCGAGGTAGAAAAATTGGAGATTATTGAGTAATGATTTAGTTCCTGCAGATATGAAGATGAGAGGGGCTGTCTAGATAGTTGAAAGCTTTAGGCCACTGAGCCTTTTGAGGTTTGCAGTTGCTTTATTTTTTCTTCCTAACTAACCCATGTGTTGTCTGTTGGGCTGGGGAGCTCACTAGTCCTCACAGTAAAAACTCAAGATGTGTCTACTACTGCTTTGTGCTGTCTTTTTTTTTCCCCCTCTCCTTTTCACGTGTGAATAAGGTTCTTGTTCCATTGTAGAATTTACTCCATGAATATTGTCGACTCTTCGATTTCCAGGCCTAGCTCTGCCAGCCCAAGTGGGAAGCCATCTGGACCAGCAGTTAGCATGGGCTCCGTGCAAGGACACTATGTACAACAGGTAACAAATGTCAGTACTCTTTGACCCAATAGTATCTGCTCTTTTGTACCATCATGTTTCTGTCTTGTACTTTAAAGGGTGGCAGAAAGACCTGTGCACCAGAACTATATATGGGAGGTGTTTTCCTTGTGGGGAGGGAGAGTGAGTTTGTGTATGTGGGTGGATGTTACACTGAGCCAAAGAGTAATGCTGTCTGATTCGAGCTCAGGAGAGATTAGAGGATTACCTGTGTTACATTGCTTGTTACACTGCTTATGTTATTTGCTGTTGAGGTTTGTATGGGTTCTTTGCATTGTCAAGCTTGTGAGTCACTTTGAGATCCTTATGTGTGAGATGTTTTAGGCAGTAAAGTGTGACAGAAGAGAGGGAGTACCTGAATTCTGGAGCAAGTGTGATGTCTTACGTGAATGGTGATCATGGTCTGTTTTTTATATCTGACTAGAGGTCTCTGTGCTAGCTAATGCTTTGTTTCTCTATGTCAAAAGGCAAAGCAACGGGTGGATGAAACTAAAGCCAATCTGGGAGCAGTAAAGCTGCAAGAAACAGCCTCCACGAACCAGATGAAGCCAGTGCGCACAGGAGCAATCAAACCTCAGGCAGTAAAAGTGGAGGAAAGCAAGGCGTAGGAGCACCTCTGGTGCCCAGCTGGTTCTGCTGGCTGAGAGGCACTACAGCTTAGACTGGACCCCACTGGATCTCCTGAAAATCTCRCCAGATCTACTTCCCACCCCACATTGACTGATTACAGTGACATCATCCAAGCCCCTCTCCCAACAAAGCAGTTTGAAACAGTGGATATGACATTGACTTGCTTGCTTTAAAACAAACCAACCAAGCCCCATGTGACTTTTAAGTGGCTCTAGCCATTTCTGCCCCGCCTCATCCACAGGTAGCTGTGATAGCTCACTTGGCAAAGCCCATCCTTCTCCTTCCCTACTTCTGTCTCAGCGGAGTGGCAACTGGGGGAGAGGGGTTAGTTTGAGGTTTTTCATTTTAAAGGCAGCTGAGGTTTTTAAGAAAAAAAAAGCTATATCTTTGTTTATAGCAGAACTTTTATATGTTCTCTCATTTTTTCCCCTTTCTGCCTCCCACCTTCCTTCCAGAAAAGAATTCCCTTCAACTAAAATATTCTGACAGAACTCCGCTTAGTTTTGTATATGGTTCTGTGCTACTTCAAGAATCACAACTCTTCTAAACTGAGTTGATTTGAGTATATTTTCCCCACATGATTTAGCCTTTCAGGTTACTTGATTAAGAGAAATACAGGACAGTTAAGGCATTCATTTTTCAGTATTTTTGTTTCAAGCTAGAAGCAGTGCTTGCATTAGAAGTAAATGTGTACTAAAGGTATATTGTAAATCAGTGCATTACTSTTGAAATTTGCACCACTTTAATTGTAGCTTTGGGGTGCCTTGTGCACAACAAAATGTGACATTTTCGTTTTAAGAAAAAACACCGAATTTCTGTTGCAAGCTTATCTGAATCTAGTTTTGTTGTGGGTTTGGGATTTTTTTTAGTGACTGTCAAACATGCAGCAAAATGTAAATCATGGATTTACAAAATGTAAACTCTGTTAAGAAACATCTCCTCACCTCACATGGGTCAGAAGAGTTGGCTAGAGCCAACGGGTCTGTATGGACTACTTTTTGTAGTTGTGATGTTCTCTTATGCTCCCTACCTTGGCCGCTACAATTCTTTGCGTCTCCTGAGACTAGTTCTGTATTGTGTTCCTCCCTTGGGGCTGCTCTCCTAAGCTTTGCTCTTCTCCTTTTTTTCCAAGGTCTTGCTTTCTGCTCCTCTTTCTAATTCGCAGCCTCTTGTAAAACTTGCATAGAAACGCATCAGTAAGGGAGCTCCTCTGCAAAGCAGCCATTTTAGCATAYGAAGAAGCTCCTTTTTTTGTGTTGGAAGCACGTGGTTACAGAGGCAGTTTGGAATCATCCTTTTGTTCTTTCCCAGCTGAACAGCAAAGGGTTCTTTCCTTTTGGTGCAGTTGCATATAGTGTGTATACAGCATTGCCATCTTATGCTTTCTCAACAATATTTGATGCTATATGAAAGGAAGGTCCTGGGGGAGGGGACTGGGTTTTATTTCTTTGGTTGTTTGGTTTCGAGATATGTGTGTGTAGATTTTTAGGATGGACTTACAAGTTCTTGAAAGTGCTTGGAGTCCTTCAGCTGAAAGTAGTCCTAAGCAAACTCAGCTACTTTCAGCTAACTTGATTTGTGTTGTTTAGCTCTTTCAAATCATAAAGTAGGCTGGTCACTCTGGAATGAGGGAAGGAAAACTTCATTTCTGCAGTAGATGATAGCTTGCTAATTGTCTATCCCATCTGCCTCTGCTAGATGGCAGCAAGTCATTTGTTGGTGGTTCCAAAGAAGATATTTTGAACAAAGAATGTATTTGGGAAAGGATCTGAAAGGTGTTTTTGTTATTTTGCTTTTTTCCCCTTTCTGGGAAAGATCCTTCATAACTTTTAGAGATGTATTTGAAGTTTTAAGCTAGGTATAAATAAGAATGTTTATACAATAGCTTTAAAAAGAGCTTAGAAACCTAAACTAACTTAGACATAGTAACGTCCCCTCTCCACAGGTGTCCCCATTGCGCATGGCAGAGAACCCAAAGGGAAAGGGATAGGATGGTACTTTTAAGAAAAATAAAAGCTCTTTTTCCTCTCTCTTGTTTTGTGGATTTTTAACTTCAGAGCAGGGTGTGCCAGTATCTCTCTAGCATCCTCCAAAGTACAGGGTTTAAGATTCAGCAAGATGTATTTCCCCAGCCTTCAGACATCTCCCAGACCAGCCTCCTCATCTGCTAGGCCTGCTCCCAAGATTTTCCAAAGATTGCTCCATCAGGAAGTCATCCCACTTTCTTTTCTTCCTTGGAATATCATGAACAATAGAATTGTCTTTTTTTACTTTGTTATCTTTCTGCCCAGCTGGCCCTAGCTAATACTAGCCCAGAATCTAACTGTAATGGCTACAGAGACTTTTCCAAGCCCACCCCATCTCTTCCCTACCCCTAGACACACTACTTAAGCTTTACAAAGACACTAACCTCTTTTCTCCCACCTATGACTTTAAAGTGGTCTTGGAGGAATCAGGTTATTGCTCGATGCAAGATATTGCAGTCCCTCTGGTGTAAATGCCATCAGAACTACAATACTTCCTGTTGAAAAAGGTCACCCTTCTTTCTCTTTTATCTCCTCCATTTCTTCCCCCAACAGAATAAAACACTAGAATTTATTTATACGTATTTGATGTTGTAGGTCTAGGTGAAAAAGTAATTGTTTCACTGCTCTATTTATATATTATGTCTGAATTACTCTGTGCGGGAAAGGCCAAGAAATGCATGTGAGCTTCATTCCATTCCTCAATTTTGCGTGACTGTCAGCTGCAGTTGGCAAGACTCTTTTACTTAATGGAGTTTTGTGTGATGGAAAGCAGTTTTAAAGCTCAAATTTCTAAGGTGCAATATCCTTCTTTGGCATATGTTTTTGCTTGTCTGTTTAAAGCTAACACAAGGTTAGTGCAGTTCGTGGTGCTCTTCAGTCAAAAGGAAAGTCTCTGATCCTTAAGATGCATAAATGTAAAGGGTGCTAGTAGGTAGATAAAATTCTGCTTGGGGAGGAGGAGGATGGAGATGTATATACATGGATATGATTTATGGGAGGTATTTCTGCTTGCCATTTCCACTGTTGAAGGATATCACCCTAGTGATTTATTCCTTTGCTGCTGTTCCTTTTCCTTTGGCTGGAAATCAGCTACCAGGTTCCTTCTGCTAGGAAAGATGCAGTGTGCAGTGGGAGGGAGAAGTGGAATCCATATTTTCAGTAACAATGGGTGAAGCAGAAATATTCAGAGGCTGACTTTGCTGCTCTTTGTTTAGATCATTCAGCACAAGGTCTGGAGCACATATGTAACTTGTTCTCTTACACACAGTGATTCATGGTCTCGCTGCTGCATTCAGTGCTGCTTTCTAGTTCAGCCTACTTTTAGCTCTTAATTAAAAAAAACAAACTTGAGGTTAGGGAAGGAAAAAAGAACTAAAAAAATGCTCCAATATATTTTTAAATGTCAAGTGGAAGCAGCACAGTCACTAGTGAAACAGATATTGTTATATTTCATAATTCACTCTTGGCTCTGCCATGTGACAGCTACACCGTAGTCAGTAACTCTGAATGTGTTTGCAGCCCATTGAACTTCATACGTGTTTGTGTTCATGCAGAGAGGCACTCTGTTTAATAATTTCCTTGCAAGAACGCTGCAAAGCTATAAGCTGCCCTGTGGTTCCCGTGTATTTATAGATATATAGTAAAAAAATGAGCTTAGCACTTTGGCTATGACTCACCTTTTGGCAGGCTACTATATTCACTTTCAGGCGAGCACCACTGCATGCCAAGATCTGTTCTGTTGCATTTTATTAACCTTTTGTTTTGCTTCTGACTAGTTAAACACATTAGTTCTTTGTAGCGTGGGTTATTTTGGACATATGGCAGCCCAGTTTCCATGTAAGAAAGATTTGCTTGTAAGAATTTACAACAGGCATCAGAATATTCTTAGATGTGGCCCATCAATGAGAGATAAGCATTTTGCAGAAGCAGTGGAACTGCTGACTCTGAAGAGACAGCACTAGTCCAACTACACTTTTTTTTATTTTTTAATTTTAATCCAAAAACCACCAGGCTTTCCTGGTGGCCATGGACACCCTCCTGGGTTTGATGAGTTCCTCAAGATGTCTGCAGCCATAACCCTGACCAGTAGCCCTGGGAATCACAGCAGCAGCAGTGAGGCACTCGCTCTTCAGCATGTCTCAAGGCATTGTCCTTAGCTGGAATTCTTTCTCTGGTTCTGTATAAATTGCATTTGTTGTTTCTCAAGGGGATATTGTACTCCTTAAAGCTTTTAACCTCATGACCTGTATATTAAATTTTTTTTGGCCTTTCCTCTTTGTCTTTTCATGTAGACCAGATATTTGAAAGGGCAGACGATGGATAATTGTGTAACGTGCAACCTGTTTATATTTTTTGGAAACTTTTACTTGGACCGGAACTTGAATCACGGAATCACCAGGCCAGTTGCGGCACACTCTTTATTGCCCTTTTTCCTCGTTTCAGTACCTATTGTTTCTCCTTTCAAATATGTGATTGTATTAGCTCTTTCCATATGAAAGAATTCTCCTTATTTAAATAAAAAAGTAAAAAAAAATAAAGCAGATTATGCTTTTCTCAAAAAAGCAGGCCCCTGTCTGGTTGTTTTGCTTAAATACAGAAAGACAAATGCTTTATGGGCTTGCACCTATCATTATACTAGCAAGTGTAATCCGCCATGTCCACAGCATTCAGAGGGACAGGGAAAGCCGCACTTCGGGGTGCTTCCCCCGCAGTGGGGGGTGGCATAGACCCCGGGGGCCGCTGCCTGCGCGGCCTGGCGCCCCCTCGGGGCTGTGGGGACAGCCGCCATGGCGGCTTCTCCCTCCTCCCCCGCGCCTTCCCTGCCGAGGCGTTGCCATAGCAACAAGACTCGCTTCCCTCACGGCGCCGCGTGCGTCTGACGCCACATCCGGCGCTGCGGAGGGGGCGGGGCGGGGCCGCGCGCGCCGGTACCGCCCCCTGGGGCGGCCGGGGTGGGGGGAAGGGGGCCGCCATCTCCTCCGGGCTGCGCCGCGAGGCCGGGGCGGCCGGTCCCGCTGCTGCCCCGGAGGGCACCAGGGGGCGGCTGGGGTCCCACTGCCCTGCCGCAGCTCCGTAAGGCTCGCGGGGCAGGAGGGGTGCGAGGCTGGGGGAGGAGGGGGCGGGTAGCGGTCCTGGTGCCTCCCCGTGTAATGCTTGGGGCGGGGGCGAGGCCTGGCAGGGGTGGGCCTGCCCCCCGCGTACGGCTCAGGGGGCAGAACAAGGCCTGGTGGGGGGCGTGGGGGGGGCGTCGTGCCCCGTGGAGGCCTTGGGGGGGGGAGGTTATCCCACTGCCTCCCCCCTTCTCCCCCCCCAAGGCTCAAGGCAGTGCAGGAGGGGTATGAGGCCTGGTGTGGGGGAGCTGGTAGGTCCCACATACCTTCTTGTGAGGCTTAAGGGAGAGGTACTAGGCTAGTTGTGGAGGTTCGTGGTCCTACTGAACCCCTGTAAAGATCAAGAGGAGGTTCAAGGCTTGGAGGGGGGGTTAGGGGTCCTGTTTTCCTCCTGGCCCTGGGTTCAAGGCCTGCCAGCACTGCTCGAGAAGYGGACTCGTGCAAAGTGTGGTCCTCTTCCCTCCTCTTTAGGTCCTCTTTAGGGTCACAGCCTGTGAGGTGATGGCTGGGTATGGGGCCTGCCCTTGTGCRCAGGCAGGTGGGGCAGCAGCGTGAGGTCCCTGGCGGAGATGGAGAGCACAGCTTTGCAAGGGGTTTCTTGCAAAAGGTGGTTCTGCAGGGTAACTTACAGCTGAACAGGATTTGTGTTTTATAGGAAGTGAGAAACRAGGACGGTGGCACTGCACTTGGTGGTGGTGATGTGCTCATGTCTTGCTTTGTTCTCACCTGATCAAAGCCATACAGAAGGATTTATTCCAGTAACTTTCAGTTGTATTGAGGTGAGGAGATACAACACTGATGCTGACGTTTTCTGACGGTTTAGCTCTTAGCAATTCTTCCTGCCCACAGGAGTAAGAGAGAATTCAGTCATGCTTTCTACAGGGTTCCCTGTCCCCTAGGTTGCGCTAGAGTCCTTCATAACCTACACTGGTGCTCCCATAGCCAGCTTTGTGAGACAGAGGATGTTTGTGGGTTTCCCCTGAACAGTTTACGTGGAAATATGTTTTTTCTTTCTCTATTTTTTTTTTAAGTTGTGAGAGCAGTCTAGTGTCTGAGCCTCTTGTGTACCATTAGCACCAGAGTTTGGCCTGGGAGGTTTGCATAGTGCAAAGAGCAGCAGAATATGGACTTGAATTAAGCTATTGTGTTTTGCAGAACCAGGGTAAGAAGAAGTAAAGTTTCCAGCTTACTACTGGTGACAGAGAGCCATATACATGTAGAAGCAGGGCAGATGAAAAATTACGTGGGGATTTTTTTTTTTTTTGCAAGTTTAGTGACTTCTTCATTTCACAGTTAAAGTTACTACTATATGTATARTAGAAAACACATACATGTGTAAACCAAGAAAACTGTGGAAGATCAGTTACCATGAATTACTAATAGCCAAAAGTAGTGTTGCATGCTTTCTGTCAAGTGATCTTCAGATAGCGAAAGGGTGACTGCTGATTTTTTCTTTCTGCTTTCAAAGGTTTGGAGAGACCATTGACAGGATGTTGGGATTTCTGAAGAATCCAATTGTGATTACTGCAGAGATAAATATGAACCTCTTAGCATTGACTGTGATGGGATTAATAAGCCGTCTTTGGGGGCTTTCCTATCCACGGGCTGTAGTGTGAGTAAAATATTTTACTTCCTCTTGGAACCACGGAAGTGTTTTTCTTAAAACACTTGCTAGTAAGAATGCAGCATCAGAAGAGCAGAGCTACCCTGGTGCCGGCCCCAGTGAATGTGGTAACAATGTTTCCCTAACAGTCAAGAGGGGAATGTAAGGGGGCCAAAGTGCTTCATTATCCTTCATTGTATTCTTAGCCTTTTGCCAGCAAATCAGGGTTTCCTTCCCTAGTATATCTGTAGCTTGCCAGCTACTTCCAATGAGACTTGACATGTTTCTTTCTGTTGTATTTCAGTTTTGATGAAGTTTATTATGGCCAGTTCGTTTCCCTCTACATGAAGAGAATCTTCTTCGTGGATGACAGTGGCCCACCTTTTGGCCATATGCTGCTAGCTTTGGGAGGTAGGGCAGCTGCTGAGATTGGGAAATGTCTGTTTTCAGTTGATCTAGAGGAGWGAAGTTCTGGTTAAATATAAGTTGCCAGATCCTGTCATTGGAGAAAAATACAAGGCAGCTGAGAGGTTCTGATGTAGAGAGAGTTAGGATTTCCCTTATTTAGTATTGTTACAGGGCTATCACATGAGTRCTTGGGAAGTGACAGAGCCATGTATCTGTTACCTCGTTGTTATCCAGTTGTTTGAATAAAGAGGAACATAAGATGAGAACTGCTAGTGACTAGAAATAGTAGGCAACAAGCTTAGTTTAAACTCTGAGTTCCTCTCTGTAACTGTGACATGTACAAGTATCTGTGTATGGAAAGGAGGGATTAAACCTACATACACCTTTGTCACTGAAAATCTGTTGTTCCCAATGTATTTTCTTCATGCTTCCACAGTTTATGAAACACTGCCGTAGGCAAAACAGTAGGAGAGTATCCTTTTTTGGGAAAGAGGCCTTCAATGTCTGSAGGAGCTGGGTGTTTGCAGAATGGTTCCAGGACCGATTTAGACTCATTCTTATACTCCAGTTTTGATGCTGGAAATTCTGAATTGCTGTTTATGTTTTAGGTTACTTAGGAGGATTTGATGGAAACTTCTTATGGAACAGAATTGGAGCTGGTAAGAGCTGATTATAACATTCTCGTTGTTTTGAGAAAATAAGCAGTGTTTGAGCAGCTGACAGATTCGTTATTCCTGACTARTGGAAATAATGCTGTATCTGACACTTTAGTTCTCCTCTTAGCTAGGTCTTCTGCAGGCCTTTAATGGAAGTTTAAAACATAATGTTCCCATAGCACAGAAGCTTTTAATCAGTTAAAACAGTTTGAAAGTAGTACAAGCCGGACAGTAAATAACTAAGGGTAGGAGTCACATTCAACAAGTTGTTGTAGTCATAAGGAATTCTGTATTGAACCAGCTTCTCTGCAATTAATAATTTCCAAATTCTTGTGTCATTTGTTGTCTCCTATTTTAGAATATAGTATGAATGTTCCTGTTTGGTCCTTGCGATTCCTGCCAGCGCTGGCTGGTGCTCTCTGTGTCCCTTTAGCATACCAGATTTTGGTAGAAATGCACTTCTCCCACTGTACTGCACTTGGAGCTGCTCTTCTGATTCTCTTAGGTAAGACTAAGCATATAGGTGCCCTTGGGCCCCATTTTTCATACAGGGAGGGTATAGTCCCTTATCCCCTTTTGAATTTTTAGAGCATGTAAAAGGAACAGTGGCTGGAGTAGCATCTCCTCACAGAACACTAACAACATGCTAGAGCCCAGTTGCAGTCCTGACCTGTATCAGTCTCTGCTGTGCCTCTCTGGTCCCCTCTGTCCATACAGCTYTGCAGAAGGTGCCGTGCTAGACTGCATCTTTAAACAAGATACTGCTAGTTCACTTCATTATTGAATAAAGTGGCTAGTCTTAACAACCTCACAGAAAAACACATTTCTTGCCTGTGAGGAGAGCTGTACTCTCTTCCTCAGAGGTTTACAGGATGAGTTACAACATGCTGTTTCTTAGCAGCAGGAGGGCTCTACTTACAGTTGGAGCTCTTCACATTTGTTTGTCTCCAAACTGCAGGTCCTTAACACCATGATTTGACACTGTTCTCATGTTTATTTTCTCTGAGTATCTGCTTGTGAATGCCTGAGAAGGAAGGAGCCTCTCACCAGCCTGTTAGCAGTCTAATAAGTGAAACTTCTCCTAGTTACCTGTAGCTCTGTTTCCAGTGCGGGAAGCCCTATGCAAGGCAGCCATAGCTCCATGCAGCACCCTTCCTTGAAAATTCATCATCATGCTCATTGCTTACTTGAGTCACTGCCTTGACTTTTGCTGCCTTGAGAAGCACCTGTCTGAGTCTCCCAGCATTCATTTTCTTTGCTTTTGTAGGCAAGCATAGCAGCCTTATCTGCCTACTGCCAGGCTCTACTTCCTGCCCACTTCTTTGTCCTTGGGGTCAATTATTGGCATGCACTTTGCCGAGATCAGAAGGTTTTTGTCCTTTTAAACTCAATAATTCCATATGACAGCCAAAAGGACTGGAAACAGATGGGCCATTCTTAAAGGGGCAGGTTCTTTTTTGCGTAATGATGCTATTTTCTGAGGTAAAGCACTTGTCTAGTAGTTTCCCACTGGATAARTTTCTCTAATTTTGTGTCCATCTCTCTTTTCCAACAGAGAACTCTTTGATCACTCAGTCAAGGTTCATGCTCTTGGAATCAATATTGATATTTTTTATCCTACTTGCAGTTTTGTCCTACCTGAAGTTTTACAATTCGCAGAGCTACAGGTAAAGCTGAATTGTCTCCGGTCCTTTTCGATTCTTTTTTGATTACTCTTTTATCACAGACTGTGTGTGTTTTTCTGTAAGTTACTTCACCTTTCTGAAACACACTTCCTCTGTTTGTAAAATCCAGAACTTTGACTTCTTACAAGGCTACTCTAAGGTTTTGCTGTTATGAACAGTGTTATGATCTTTTTTAACTGGTAGCAAAGTTGTCATTTTTTAGTTAAAATAAAATCCCTTGGGGAGCACACATTTTCCTTCCTGGATATTTTATTGTTATAGTTTCCTTCTCTCCACAGAAATACTGCTGATAGTAGGTCATTTACTTTCCTTTGTTAGTGTTTACCAGCACTGAATCTAGAGATCTTTGTCTCTTCTCTTGTGACTTCATTATTCTCTGATCCTTACAAGACATGATCTTAAAGCAGAATCAACTTTGAACTGAGTCCAACAAGTGGCTGAATACTTTGCTCTGACTGCAGTATCAGAAACCGGGTAGACCTTTAGTGTTCAGAATTGCTTTTCAGAATACAGAGAAATACATTTAACAATATCCTGTAGGTTTCAGCTGAGTGTTGGTGGCCTGGGAGGTTGAGTATGAGATACCTCTGAGTAGAATAAGAAATAGTGGAGACCTGCAGGTTTTCTCCAAGTTAAATTACCCGTATTCAAGCAAGTATATTAGAAATCCAAGCAGGTATTCAGATCTCACTGTAACATATTTTCCTTTGGCCTTTTATTTAAGTTCCTTCTCTGGAAGCTGGTGGTTTTGGCTTCTTTTGACTGGAGTAGCTTGTTCTTGTGCAGTTGGGTAAGTACTAGCACATCTTTGTTTTAGTAAGCTGACTTTTCTGCCCACCRTCTGAGGTGTAGGTGGGGCTTCATTCTTGATATTGTTGTGAGCATGCTTGTCCATGACTTATGTTCTTGAGTTAGACTGTTTCTAAGGCAAGCGTATCAATTCACTGGGAGCAATACCAGACATTAAAGGCTAATATCATGGGAAGAACAAAGTGTATTTTTCAAATATGTCTTTATGTTATAAATTAGCATCAGATTTCACCCCTCCTTCCTCGTCCCCTCAAGCGTCAGTAAGTCTGAATTTAGGGACTCGGTACTTTCTGATCTGTCACCTCGTTACCAAGAAGATTCTCTGCCTTTGTCACTGCCAGTTRTTTAATTTATTTAGCTAACAAAATACCCTTCTAGGTCAAAGTCTTGAAACTCACGTATATTGGCATGCTGAACTTGTCATGAATCAAAGCCCTTGGACTTAAATGTATCCTATTCAAGATAGAGTTTGAATATATACATCTTACATTAAGTAACAGTCATAGATGTGTGTAGTTTTTAACTCTTGATGAGTTTTTATGTGCTCTTTACTCAGAGTGAAATACATGGGTCTGTTCACCTATATGCTGCTTTTGGTCATCGCAGGACTCCACTTCTGGCATATGATAGGAGACCAGAACTTGTCAAATGTAGGTAGCACAACATTCAAAATACATTACGTATAACTTTTCCTAACAAGAACCAACTAAGAGACTTCCAAATCTTCAAGTAACAATTCTACCTGTAGCTGTTTTTTATACTACAGTCCCCCATCACAGTTTGCAAAACCTTGTGTTTTAGAATACTTTCCCAGTAAAATTGCTGAGGAGGATGGAGTTAAGTTTAAGAAACGTTTGTGTTTGTGATTGGCTTTTCTGCTAATATCCTTGTCTTGGTGATTTGTGGCTTAAAACCTACACTATTTTACATACCTCCTGTGGGCTTCAGTTCAAATCTTCAGTGAAAGTTATCCAGGTGTCCTCAGTGTTGTAGCTGAATGAGGGTAGTTGGGGGACTTTAAAAAGGCAAGTAAAACAAGCCAAGTGCACTGGTATTTTAATACCTGGAGTGTGAAAACAGTGAATTCTCTGTTTCTTCTAGGTTTCCTTGATGTGCCATTTTCTGGCTCGGGGGTTGTCCCTCATCATCATCCCAGTGATGATRTACCTATCCTTCTTCTACATTCACTTGACTTTGCTGTATCGCTCTGGGCCTCATGATCAAATTATGACAAGTGCTTTCCAAGCCAGCTTGGAGGTAAAGAAAAMATGGTCACACCTGCACTCTTGTTCCTGTGATCCTGCATATTTGTTCCTTTTATGACTTTTTACTGCTTTGGTGCTGTAGTACTGCTTTAAGTTTAAAAAACAAGGGACAGAAATCTGAATAGCAGATGAAAAGCTTTCTCCCAATGAACTGAGAGCAATATGTTTGCTCTTCTGTTGAAGACTTGGCCTTTTCTACAGGGAACTCCAAAGGAGCAGATACAGTACTGAACTCTTTTAAGTGATGACTTTGAAATTGGTCCAACAAAAATATGTGTATTATTTGAATATATTAAATTAATTATATTTACAATTTATTTTAATCCAGTAATTTAATGGGGAAAAAAACTTAGGGGATTATGGTTTAAAACATCCAGCTATGAGGAAAACTGTACCAATGTATCCAGCTGTATGCTGCTAAACACAGTGTCATCTGTAGGTGAAGGAAAGCCATATGTAGTGATGTCACTTGACGCGCTGCTAAAAGGCATTTATATACTCTAAGGGTGACTGTGTGATATGCCTGTAAGAGACCACTTAGTCTTTCTGTTTGTACATCATGGCTTTAGGGATATTCCCTAAGACACCGCAGACTTGCAAAGCCTGCAAAATATAATAAATAATTAAAGATACAATAAAGAATTATATATAGATTATTAATACATATAAGATATAATAAATAATTAAACATCAACAATAAACCAACGCCTGGTTTATTTAACTTCTGATGAGTGTAGTACTGCAAAAATTTTTTTTTTTTTAACTACAACCAGATAAGAAGGCATAGCTACTGCTATGTTAAAGTGACAAGTGACTCTTACTAGAATTTAAACAGCCTCTGTGTTGCTGTTTCTTCTTTCCACTTACCCTTTCATTATACTTCACAGGGTGGGCTAGCTCGAATCACTCAGGGTCAACCCTTAGAGGTGGCTTATGGCTCTCAGATTACTCTGCGGAATGTGTTGGGCAAACCCATGCAGTGTTGGCTCCATTCTCACAAGAACACTTACCCCATCAGGTGAGGAATCTGGTTTATTATCTAATCTTAGGGTGAAAATATGCTCTGGTTCATCTGGCAGTCCAGATATCTTAGTCTGAGTTCTGGCAGTCTGTCTATTAGGCCCGGTGGACCCACTGATCTGTTACAGATTTGTGTAGCTGTGACTGTTGAACACTGAAATGTACTGTTCACACCTGTTTTGTTTTAACCTTCTGTACAGGTATGAGAATGGCCGAGGTAGTTCCCATCAACAGCAGGTGACGTGTTACCCTTTCAAGGATGTGAACAACTGGTGGATTGTCAAAGATCCTGGAATGTGAGTATGCAAGAGACTTACTGCCAATCTGCTGTAAGCACAGCTCGATACACTTCCAAAACATAAGTAGTGCTTTACTTAAACTGGACATAACTATTCCTTGCTTATGAGGGTTGAAGCCCTAAGGAAAGTCATTTCAGCTACAGAATTAGGCTGGCAGATTGTCCCAACTTCATTATGTTAGAAGCATTATGGAAGGCTCAGAAATTCTATTTGTGCTGCTCCCACCAGAGCTCTAGCTGTGCAGTATGCAAAGGGAACTTTAAAGAGGAATGAGATTGATGGGAACTCTTCAGGTGCTTTGCATGAAAGTGAAGTTTTGCTTTTTGAAGTGTGCAAACCTTGACATTTAATTGCCTTGATGAGTTTTATCAAACTTGAATAGGTCTCAGAAGAGAGTAGAAATCACTTTTGCAGAATGAGTATTTCTTTGTACTTCAAATGTGGGATGAAATGTAGAGCCTGCCACATCAGGAGGAATTCCAAGTGTGTGACTGTGACTGAGTGTTTTCCCAGTGTAACTGTCAGTTAGGAGCGGGACTCTTTGTTCCTGTAGCTCTGCCAGTGAAAGCCGTTGTATGATGTCATTTTATACTGATCAAAAAGTTGCTTTTGTAGGTTTCTTGTGTTACTCTGGGAACTGTATAAACAGTTTTACCAGAAGGACTGTGTGCCATTGTAAATCATATCCACACTGGGAAAGTTTGGCCATAGTAGAAACCTTTCAAATGTAGACTCTACCAGACTCTTTGTGGGAACCACCGAAAAAGGTATCTTCTTAAAATTTTTCAGACTCAAGACTCTTACAAGCCCTGAAGAATGTGTAGGCCTTCTGTGAACCTCATAGAGCGATAAAATACAGGCAGAAGCTAGGTCAACTGCAGCATTCCCCTTGCCAAAGCATGCATTAGCCCTGTTAAGAGGCAAGTTGAATTTGGTCTCCTTCATGGAGACAGCCATTAATCTCTCTTATTAGCCTGCCAAAAGTGACCTCAGTGGTAGTAAAAACACCTGTCAGATCTCACTGAAGCACTTACTCATTTCACCAAAGCCACCAAACAGCTGTTTGATGGGAATAATCTGGACTTGCTTCTGACTGACCTAGATTCAGGCCACTGAGGTAAAGGCTGAGGTGTTGATATCCCATTACCAATCCCCTGAAACATTCTGCCCTTAACTCTCCTTTGTCTTGGCAAGCTTTGTTTCCATTCTGGTATAATCTATATCAGTTGCTTGAATTTCTCATTTTACCACCTAAATGTCTGTCCTTTTATCCATATCTGCAGCTCCTTGACCTGACAGTTTGGTCATGACAAAGTTGCATTATTTAGAAAGAAGAATGTAACCACTTCCTCTTGTGTATCACTCCACCAGGCAGCAGCTGGTGGTGAGTAACCCACCCCGTCCTGTCAGACACGGACACATTGTGCAGCTGGTCCATGGCATCACGACCCGATTCCTCAACACGTAAGACTTTTCCCCATCCTCAGCTCTTCCAGGCTTGCTTGCTCATTCTGTTTTCCCGGTTCTCAGAATAACTATTTGTGGTGGAAGTGCAGTCACCCTTATGTTCAGCTAGACTATAAACTACCTGTTATTCGAGGATTCTTAAGCAGCGGGGCTAGCAGAGGCCTCAAATGTTAGTCACATGGGTCATCCCTGTGCCCTGGAGAAAGGATACAGCATGCTGTTTATTTTCTGCAGTTGACTTGGCAGTGGGATGTGATACTAATCAAAAACTATTCAGTGCCTACTAGATGTTCTGGTCTAGTGTGCTAGGGGTCTTTAAAGGGGCTAATGATGGTTGCAGACATGTTGACTCATAGTTACCTGATACAATTCATGCTAATTCTGCAAATTCATAAGTACATATTTCCCTTGGTGAGTCTGAATCCTTCCCCCTTCACTGCCTACTCTCCAGGCAGGCAGAGATATTTAATATTTTGTGAGACTGACAGGTCATCTAGCAGCTCTGCTGACTTTCTTGGCATAATCCTGCATGAAGGGTGTGCTCTGAAAGTTAAGACAATATTTTGGAGAAGCCAGTGTGCTGAGGCTGACTGCTGTGGATTCCTGCCTGTTTTGTAAAGACTGCACTATGAAATGGCTTCCTGACTGCTATCCAAAGGGAGTGAGTGTGCTCTTGAATATCACTCAGATTTGGAAGGGGAATGTTCTGAGCTTGGGTTTTTGCTGTGTCCCTTCCAAACCTAATTTGTTCATTATTGGAAACCCCAGTGAACAGCTTCTCTGTTTGTCACAGTCAGTGCTTGTTCTTCAGCCCAGGACAGCAGTCATCTGTATTGGCTTCCTACAAGCCTGTTCCTGGCAGCTCTTGTTAGTGGGGAGTGTTCTCTTTCAGAGTAAACAGTGCAATCAGTACAAATGGGTTATTTGATTTTACTTTATTGGCGAATCTGGTCTAAGCAAACTCGATAACTTTATGGGTTTATTTTTCATACAGATTTGGTAAACAGTATTGGAGGATCTGTGGGTGCTTACTTTACTTGTCTTGCAGACATGATGTTGCTGCCCCTCTTAGCCCCCACTCCCAAGAAGTCTCCTGTTATATTGATTATAACATCTCCATGCCAGCACAGAACCTCTGGAGAGTGGTGAGTAGTCAAAGGGAAGGGAGGAGCACATTGTTTTCTGGAAGAAACAACTGAGACAAGATGACAATCAAAGTTTATCTATGTGTTGTAGGAAATTGTAAATCGAGAATCTGATACAGACGTGTGGAAGACAATTTTGTCAGAAGTGAGGTTCGTTCATGTGAACACCTCTGCAGTGCTAAAGGTAAGTTTATCTGCCTACAGCTTTTCCTCCATGCAATTTGTGTAGTCTCTGTGCTCCCAAAAGGCACAAACCACATAAAACAAACATATAAATAAATAAAGGAAACAATAAACTTGCTTAATATGGTAAAAGGGAAAAAAGGCAGTGCATGTTTCATGTAGTTGTATCATGTGTACTCATGGCTGGATTCCTTTTCAGCATACAGAGCTATCCTACTTCTCAGGAGGTTGTGACCACTCTATACAATTGAGCCTCAGAAATTGGTGCTGGGTCTGTGTGTAGTAGCTCATAGCAGCTAGAGCAGTTAAGAATCTCATCACAGTGTTTGCCAGAATCACTGGCTTTATAGGTGTAGCATTTGTTGAGACTGTATTGTGTRGTGACCTTAACATACTTTTTTTCAGTCTCTTCCTCTGATCTACTGCTCTCAGGGCCTAGAAGCTTCACAGTTAGGGCCTAGAAACTTCAAGCCTGAAGTTCAAATTGGCAGGACCATAAGTCTAAATCATCTTTCACTTTTAGCTCAGTGGAGCATCATTACCTGAGTGGGGATATCGGCAGCTGGAGGTGGTTGGAGAGAAGATATCGAAAGGCTACCATCAGAGCATGGTGTGGAATGTGGAAGAGCACAGATATGGGAAAAGTACGTCTCAACCRTGTTTTCTAGACAGATTTCTGTGATGGGGCCCTTCCTGTTCATGGAGAGGTGTCATGTGTTAATACATGATATGCACGTGTGTTTTGTATAAAAGTACATTCCTTCATAGTATAAGAGGAACAAAAACCTAGCCATTGTTTTGGATATTTGGCTGCAGTTCAACTTTCACATGGGTGGAAGGATGCTGTCCCATGGAATTACTTGTGCTGGGTATGGACTGAGGAGGATGTTCTCATGGTTATTGGCATGGGGTGTCTTGGCCACACTCAGTGAGACCACAGTAATGGATYTGAACAGCTTTTGAATGGGCCTTGACAATACCATGATGCCCAAACCCTTAAAAATCCCTTCCAAGTTCTCATGCATCAGAAACTGGCCCCTCGAGCGAAGAGCCGGGATATATCATGGGCTCATACCTTGATTTCTCACTGTTATGCTGCTCTTTCTGGACTATGCTGTTTTTTTTCCAGGCCAAGAGCAGAAAGAAAGGGAAGTGGAGCTCCACTCTCCTACACAGATGGACATCAGTAAAAACCTCAGCTTCATGGCCAGATTCGCAGAATTGCAGGTGAATATCGTCCCTGTTCCCTTTCTGTTTGCTTTGTCCTTTGTTCTGCTGCAGAGCAGGAAATCAGACATTTCTGCAAACCCTGGGTCTGAGAAGTCATTGTTTATTCCTTGCTGATAGAATAATTTGGCTTCCTCAGTTAAAAAAAAAAATCTGAATGCTCTTCGAAGAGCTTTAGAAAACTGCTCAACTGTACTATTCAGTRATGAGTACATGAATGACTGTGTAAAGAAAAGAAAAGGAAGGAGGAGGAGTTGGGCATCCAGAATCTTTCTGAAACTGATGTTYTTGTGTGTGAAATCAATAGTGTTGATGCCCCTTATTAACATTTCAGAAATTCACTAAGGAAAGTGCATTTTATTAGAACAAAATAAAGCCATTTTATTGATCAGTACTCAGTACAAGAAATGAAAAATCTTTTTCCACTCTCAGATTAAGAACTTACYATCTTACATGTGGAGTTGCTCATCCATGCCTGGTATCTCAACTGTGGTTCCAATTCTGTTTCCTTTGTTCTAGTGGAAGATACTAACATTGAAAAATGAAGATACGGAACATAAATACAGCTCCTCTGCTCTAGACTGGATCACGATGGATACAAATATTGCCTACTGGCTCCACCCAACCTCTGGGGTAAATTCGAAGACGGGAATAAACATGAGCCCACAGAGCAAAGCAGATGAGTTCTGATGTGAGCTGCAGAGGTGTGAGTGAGAGCAGGGCTGCAGTTAAGAGTTCAATCCAAAGAGCTGGTTTAGAATGGACTCTGTTAAGAATCCTAGGTGTTTCAAAGCAAATAATATTTTTTTTTCCCAGGGGAGTGATTTTTTTTTACATGTGATATAGCTTTTACAATTGTTTCTTTTAATGAAATCACTTCTTGCACTTTTTTTTTAAAGGAAAACTGCAATTTAGTAGTTACCATTACTGATTCTGTGTAGCATCTTTTAAATGTTATATATTAAAAAAAAAGCGTCTAAAAGTTTATCAACCTGCTTCCTTCCAAGAAGGATCAGGTTACTAGTCAAGTACATTCTGAAGTTTTAATTTAGCAAGTATATGTGGATAATATTTGAACTTATCTGAAAGAATTGTGGCACGTTCCTTCTTCTGACTCAGACCATCTCATATCCTGCAGGCTCAGATTCACCTCATTGGGAATGTTCTCACCTGGACTTCGGCTAACATTGCTGCTGTGGTCTATGTGTGTTTGTCGTTGTGGTACTTAGTACGACGAAGGAGAAGAATTTACGATGTTCCTGAAGGTCTGATTCCATAGAGACGAGTTCTCCTGTTCTACTAAACTTTAATGGGGCCAGAGCCACATTCTCGCAGCTGTGTGTTTAGCTGTGTTAGCACCTTTTCCCGTGCAGTAACTGTGAAATTTTTATTTTGGATGCTCAGGCATGTAGAGAGTACTCTCTCTTCTTCCTGCCCAGCAAGAGATTGATTATGGCCTTTGGGAAGGTGACCATCACCTTATGAAACACTCTAGTAGCCAGCATAATATTTGAGTTTATTCTCTTGATAAAAGYAATCTCCAGGCATTAGGTTTGGACTATATGGAGAACCTTTGTGACCGATTTGAAGGAAATACAGGGAGATGATACTGTCTCTATGGGGGGTATTTATTTTAGATATTTTATCTTTCTGATAGAGGGGCCCTCTCCTCTGCCTGCCCTGTTTTCCCTTTCTGGAAGTACATTGTGCTGTCATGGGGTGAAGCTGCTTTGTTTTGGCAGTGGGCTGTCTTGATAGGTACTTCATAAAATCATGACATAATTTAACCATTTCCMTCCATTGAGGAGTGTGGTCAAGTTGAAAGTCTTTTAACACAAACTATAGAAAACAAAAGCCTGCAAGTAGGTTACGTTTTAGAGACTTTAAGTAAGTTTCTAGGAACAGTGTTTTAAGATGGTATTAGGGCCAGAGTTGTTGTTCTCTCTCCTGCAGATGCATGGCAGCTCTGGGTATCAGCTGGTAGGATCTGTGTTGGAGGCTGGGCTGTGAATTACCTGCCCTTCTTCCTGATGGAGAAAACGCTTTTCCTGTACCACTACCTACCTGCCCTCACATTCCAGATTCTCCTGATTCCCATTGTGTTACAGCACCTGAGCAATCATCTCTGCAGGTATGTGGGTCATTGCACAGTTTTTAACAGATGAGGACAAAACAAGTGGGATGGTTCTTTCTTCCAATGCTGTCCTCTTGGCAAGCTACTGCAGGCAAGCAGTATGGTTTGATTTTGTTTTTTTCTCAGCAGTGCCTTTATTCCAGCATGGCTGTGGCCATATCTTGGCATTTCCCTGTTTTTTTTTGTTGTTGTTTTTTTTGTTTTTTTTAAAAAAAGCCCCCCTCCAAAAAAAAGCCATATCTGCTTCTTGGATGGAGTATTTGGATAGCTTTGATGTAACTTGAATTATTTTTATTTTCCTCCCCTCCCCTTGCCCTGCCCAATCCCAGATCKCTGCTTCTCAAAAGCATGTTTGGCGCATTGGTTGTGGCCTGGTTCTCTTCAGTTTACCTTGTCTATAGCACATTCAGCCCCTTGACCTATGGGGAACCCTCTCTGTCGGTTGCTGAGCTCAAGGATTTGCGCTGGAAGGACAGTTGGAACATCCTTATCCGAAAACGGTAACAGCCTCCATTAAACTGCCAATCTTGTTACAGGTAAATGGAAACACATTTTATGCAAAGCCGAGTATTTATTGTTAGTATAGCTGAAATCTTAGCAGTCTGATCAAATAATTGATATTAATCCAAATTTAACTAAAATAGGAAAAAAAGRAAAAAAACCCTACTGTTACAGAAAAGGTCTCAACAACAGGTGAAGTTGTTACGAACAGATTCCCCACTCGCTATGCCTTTTATGCTCCCCTTTTTCCACTGTACCTTGAGGTTGTAAGGTTGCTGACTTCAGTCTGGAGGGTGGTTACAGCACGTTTTCAGCGTCCCAGGTCCTTTTCTGGGAGGAATATGATGTTGATAACCAGAGGTTTCTTTTTCCTCTTTGCTGGGAGTCTGATATTGATGGTTTCTTTCTTCTTGCTCTAGGGTACATGTGAGTCTATTTTACATATTTCCTAGCACTTACACACTTTGTTCTTTCTTGCTTGGTCTGCAATGCCGTGTTACAATAGAATTTACTATAGATTAAGTAAGTCTTCTATATATTGGATACATATTTTCTTTTCTCTTAAAAACTGCCTTTGCCCAACTCCAAAGTTTGCATAGCTTTAACTACCAGTAATTGGCCCCTATGGTCTCCAGGATCATCCCATGCTTGTATTTCTCGACACAGAATTTGGTGCCCCACTTTCATGGCCTCTGCTAGCAGCCTTTTATCTCTGCACTACAGCATTACGCTAGGATTAGAAATAGTTCATTCTACACAGAGCAATGACTTGTTACTAGTATCTATGTATAATCATGTGGTATAACCATAATTAAAACAAAATTAAAACAAATTAGGAATTAAGAATGCTGTTAGAGCTAAACKAGGTAAAAAAAACCTCCAGGCAGGCCAAGAAAAGTAAGACAAAGCCAGACAGATCCCGAGGCCTTGTGGCATTAGTACAAAGCCTGTGGCCTGTTTCTAGCAATGGCAGTATTGTATTTACCGGGCAACAGGGTTACACCTCAGATGTCTTTGGAAAAGGAGCTCTAAGCGAGGTAGAACTGAGAATGATGAAAGGAAGTCTGTGCTGGCTTGTACATTTAGGTTCAGGGTAAAACTTCCAAGGATAATTCAGCTCCATCAGCAGAGGTGGTTTGCAGCAGCAGGCTCGTGCAATAGAGATCAAAGCTTACTGAGAACAGCAGTATAGACTGACCAGAGTGTTTTTAGTGTAGAGCTYCCTACTGCTGTAACAAATGCTGTTCAAGGATGCCTTGATTGTCTCCCCCCACKAGGAAGGTACGATCAAACACTGGATTCACTCAAAGGAGAGTTTAGTGACTATTTTGCTGCTCCTTAAAGCTGCCCTGATAGCTAATGCTTCAATGAAGTATCTCACTGTTTAAGTTAGTCTGTCACCCTGACCTAAAAAGAGCTCAGCAGTAGCCAGGAAATGAACTGCTTTCTCTCTCCCTCCCTTCAGCATTACACAAACATACCACAGAGCCATAGTGTTCACTAGTAGATAACCAACCTCTACCACTTTCTACTGTCTTGAAGATGGTATAGAGATGACAGTGCAGACTGCATTTTTATTTTTTTCTCTAAAGCTTCYGCCATTACAAAGATAAAGCTAACAACTCTGAGTTGACCTTAGAGGCAGAAAGAACTGTTGAGTGTAAGAATATCTCCCAAACTGTTCCCTTTTTATGTTTGTGTTGTAGTAAAAGTAGCGCAAGCATCTTTTATGTAAAATGGTCATTTCTGCTCACTGTTTGTTCATTTGTTTATTAGCCAAAGCAAAACATCCACAGCCAACACAGCCAGACCTTSGTTTTAGAAAACTAGCAAATACAAAAAAGTTTGTCTTAATAACATTCTCCCCCCCACCCCACCTCACCCCTGTTATTAGACSTACTCTAAGTACAGACTCGGTGACAGAAAGATACAACATAGACGCTTGTAAAGGTCCAACTGACGCTTCATTTCAGAAGTTTTCCAGAAACTATGTTGCTGTGGTATCACTTATTTGCAGTAAATTGCAGAAATAGGAATATCACTGTTTATAGTTCCAGCTTCATCTGCTCTTTTTAGAAAACCAGAACATTCATGAGTTTAAAACTGTTCAAGTGTAAGATAAGCACTTTGACTCCACTTGAGGGTAGAAACATGTCCAGATAGTACAAWCAGCTATCAGGCAGGTCTCACAATTCGCATCTGTCCCCTTTGCTGATTTAACTAACTACCCAGTTCTGTAGGTAGATGGATTCTGCCCAGCAGACCCTGCAACCAGCAGTACAGAAACATCCTCAAAGCCACTAAAACTGACAGGGTCAGTCATCTTTTTTTTTTTTTCCATGAGCAACTCAATCCAGTTCGAGCTCACTATTCAGTAACTATGATAAAAGAGACTGTATTTGGGCACAAATTGAAAGCCTCACCTACAGGTAGTGTAGCAAGGTTCAGGACCTTCGGAAGATACAGATTATGAACCAGAATCAYACTGCTTCTTAAGCCTCCTGAACTGTAAGTAACTTTCCTTTTTGTCCCAGACAGCCTTTGTTTCACCTCTAACTTGGGGAAGAGATTCCTCTACAGTTGTGTTCATAAGGTCAGGTCTCCTGCTCCACAGCTGCTACAGGTGATAAAGGAGGCTGGCCAGCAGGAAAGCAATGCCAGAACTAGGTCTCAAGGTCCCAAAGAGCAGGTAGAGAAGAATAAAGACTGTACCTGCTTGTTTAAATTAACAGGGTCTGAGCTTGTCTTGGACAGAGAGAGACTGTTTTCCTTTTCAAAAAAAACAGGCAGCTAAATTTTCCTGCAAAGGAAGAGCAGCATCAGGGAAATGGGATATCTCATTAAACACCTGGTAGTGCTTAACTTTCAGGGGAGACTTCACAGCATTAGATACCATTTTGAACATTTTTTTAAAAAAGGCAAGTAGAACTGCCTCAAACCGGTTCAATGAGTAACATAGCCAGACAAGCTAGGGAGAAAGGGGCAGGGAGGCGGCAGTAGTCCAACTCCTTCCTCTCCTCTCTGTGAGGAGTTTCACACCAGTATCCCCTGTGCTGCTATGACCATTTAAAGGGCACTTCACAAACCATTTTGTTAATAATTTTTCTTTCCCAGATTTTCTTGGGCATTGGTCTGGGTCAGAGGCAAATCCTTCAGACTCCGGCAGGTTAGTGAGGACGGCTGCTGGACTCCAGATGTGACCGTTTGCCAGCTGCTAGCACGTTGCTGCTCTCTGCTTGTTCAGGGAATGGGCGCTTGTAGGTCCGACCATGTCCATTCATTGCCCCTCGCTGCCACTTGCAGATGTCTCCATTCAGGATGTCTTGAATGTGCTGCACTATGAGGTTTATAGCAACTGCAGAGGAGAACAGCAAGTATAAGACTTGGCTGAGCTATGTGAAAAAAATGTGGAATATCCAACCCTGTCCAACTCAAAACTATAAACTAACAGCAGGCCCTTAAAAGAAGCTGTGCCTGCCCTCTGCAGTGAGGTCAGACCTCAGCAGAGGCAGACAATTGTAATGCCAGCATCTAAAACCAGCATCCTGCCTTGCACCTCCAATCATATAAAACATTCCAGCCTTCAGAGGCTGATAATCTAGCTCAGGCTCTGAGCAGCTCCCTCCCCTGCATCCCTCTAACACAACACAACGTTGTAAGCATGCAAACAGGACAGTGGTGTACCACCTGCTGTCACTTCCCAATAGCCAACCCCAGAGGTGGTTTCCTCAGAGACAAAGAACTGAGCTCCCTTTTACCCATGTTGTCAACACCTCGAGGAATGATCACATCTGCGTACTTCTTTGTCTGCAAAACAGAAATGGTGGTGAAGAGTGTCACTGGCAAAAGCCAGTTATATTGAAGGAAGAACCTACCAGATGCCTCAAATCTAAGAGCAAAGATGGAGAGGGTTTTTTGTTTGTTTTTAAYGCTCTTGAGTTGCAAGTTAAAGCTTGCTGTTGCAGTAGTATATCTAGAATTGAAAAGTCATACTGGGTAACAGGGACTTGGTCTTACTGTCCCTTTGTAATCACCAGATAAAAACCAGGTAGGCACTTGACCAGGTAGGTCAAGTGTGGGAGTACTTGCTTTTATGCTTGTGAAGAGTACATTGCCTTGAATGGATTGTCTATATTTTGTGGTACAAGGATTTCAAGGCTGAGGTCTGTTTGATAAGAGTTAGTTCTAATCAGCATTTCACAAGCCATCGCTAAATCTCTGTTAAAAGCCCAGGCCCCTAATGTGCCTGTGAAATTCCTTGCTGCCTCCAATCACATTTTATTGATTTTGACCACTCATAAAATCCCTGAGTTTTTTCCTCCCTACTTAAAAATCAGTTAGCAAATTCAGCATTTTTAATGAGTACCTTTACAATTCCAACATTGCTTTGATCTAGAACAACAGAAGCCTGGACTAGTCTTTTCCATCTTCTTTAATCCACATACAGGATTTTGTTCTCAAAGGATTTTCCAAATTAATGTGAACATCTAAACTGGCCTTACATTTTATGGAATAACAAGCAGCCTGTATAATGATCTGCCCCATGTTTCATCAGTATTCCCTGTTGAGAGAGAGTCTGCTAGAAACGGATTCTTTCTTTCCCCCAAAGACTTAGAATAAATGCAGTGTAGGAGTGTTCAGTCAAAGGCCCCATGCTACAACAGCCACGGCCATGAGTAGTGAGAATATATAGCAGCTATGCACAGATTACCATGGTGCTTTGCAAGCAGAAAGCACCAACCTTAAGTTCCTTAAGCTTTTAGTGATTACATAGATGAGCCAGAGAGAGTATGGGATTCATGAAAAACTCTTATCAAAAGCTGTTGCCAGCAGTGCTATTCCTACAGTACAGTCATAATTCCCAGGCAACTCTTTTCTTTCTCTTCCAAAAAACAAAAATCAAATTAGTGAAACGTTTCATACCGGTAAACAGAATTCCTCAAAGGCAGGTTTGACAAACGTCGTATACTGGGTGAGGATCTGCTCAAGGTCCCTGCCACGTTTCATATCTCGCAGAACTGGGACAGGAAAATAAGAAACCATGAGTTTTATCCTGAATGCAAAGGTGGATAAGGAGCACCACCACGCTGATGCTGCTGCAAGAGAGCAGAGCATTACCTCTGCGGGACAGCCTGACATCCGAGTCTGTGTCGACAAAGAGCCGGAGATGGAACATGTCCCTAATGTCTTGACTGTAGAAGACCAGGATCCCCTCAAAAAGAACAACATCAGCTGGATAAACCACTGTTGTCTCTGCCAGCCTGCCAGGGAAAAGAAAACAAAACAAAAGAGCACTTTACTAAATGGATCTTGCACCACATTGAAAGGGTCCATAAGGGCCAGCTGGTAAGTGGAGCAGCTCCTACAGCAAACGGGGAGACATCAACCTACACAAGCCAGAGACCTGGCACAAAACTGAAAACCTACCTAGAATGGGTCACGAAGTCATAGGTTGGTACCTCAACTGTTTTCCCCTCAACAATATTTTTCAAGGTTGTATGCATCAAATCGTTATCAAAAGCATCTGCAAGAGGAAGGTATAAAGAGGAAGAAGTTCAGATGCTGCTATACCAAATGTTYGGCTCAGATTTTCTAGTCATGAAGGAGACGTTCACTGTCTAGTATTACATCGTGGGAAAGGGAACYTCTGGCTTATTCTTTCCTACCAGCAAGAATCCAACACCCTCCCCACCCCCAAATTATAATTGCTGTATTTGGTTACAAAGACAAGGAAGGGAGAATTTGTTGTTTAAAAGCAACTACAATACATTAAAATAAACCAAACATGAAGTTGCCATTCTTACCTCTTAGTAATTATACAATTTATTTGTGTGCGTCTCTTTTAGTCTGTTATTTAAAAGTAATTTAGAAAGTCTCAGACATTTTTAAGGCTTTTCAAGAGAGATACCCACTCCGTTTAACCCACAACAGACACTAGACTTCAGACCAGGGCAGGTCATTYTCCCACTTGCCATTAAATAGCATTCCCCAGAGTAACAGGAACAGTTGGTTTTTTGTTGAAAAGAAATACCAGGAAAGGACATGGAGCTCTGTGTAGTTTATTTCCGTGCCAGTTGAAAGTTGGGAGACAGAGCACCATGCAAGCTGGAATGCTGTCCAACATCACTATCCGCAAAGATGCGGTAAAACAGCAGTTATCAC
The DNA here is from genome assembly GCF_003343005.1 of Rhea americana. Classification (NCBI taxonomy): domain Eukaryota; kingdom Metazoa; phylum Chordata; class Aves; order Rheiformes; family Rheidae; genus Rhea; species Rhea americana. The sequence goes on along the minus strand of NW_028187166.1, from coordinate 2,528,359 downwards.
CTGCAGCAATGCAAATTTCAAGATTTCCTGACAGTGATGTGTGCAATTTAAAGACAAAAGATCATGAAGGGGAAAAGCATTTCTGTCCTTTCTGGCTTAGCTTTACAGGTTGTCCAACACTTTTCATGTTCTGCAAGCCCTTTCGGTAAAACCCACCTCATCTCCAAACAGTAATTTAACTGTGCTTTACCTCTACTGTGCATTTGCTGGAACTGAGGCTCAAAAGACAGCAGCTAAAGCTGTGCAAGTTTCTTCCTCAGTAAGACATTACCACGAGTAGACTCCTGATCTCCTGGCAACAGCTCACCCTCAACAGAGTTTCTGGGAGTCTGCTCCCTGACTAACTGGTGGCCTTGTAACACATTACATGAAAGACAAGATACACTCTGCTGCCTGCTTTAATGACTGAYGCTCCTAGAGAAGCTGCTGTCCTCGTGGCAGGCAGCTTTAGAATTGGCAACCTCCCAGCACAGCACGTATGTTGCAATAGCCTGTTTCTATGCACTAAGAAGTCTGGAAGTGCTTTGCAAAACCCTTTTCCAGGCAGCAGCTATCATCAGCACACCAGGACGGTACGGCAAAGCGGGAGGGTGCAGTTCAGTGCAAGGGCACTTTCACAGAGGCTCCCTTAACAGGGAACGCCAGGCACACACGCCTGTGGTGCTACACCAGGGGTTGCTCAGAAAGATTTGCTACAGTTTCAGTGATAAGAGGAACAACATTCCCAACTGTCCTCCAAACAGAGATTCAGTGCCCCTTGCAGACATGCCGCCTTCCTCTGAGTCACACGAGGTGAGCCTGTATATACGCGTGGCTGATTTCTGTGGCTTTACCTGGGTGATCAAAGTTGTACTGCCCCTTCAACGCCTTGGCCTTCTGGTCGGTCGTGAGCACCTTGTAGAACCTGTCTTGGCTGAGAATGACAACCTTGCGCTGGCGGTGGTCCACCTCGTTTTGGCCCAAGAGCTCCATGATCTTCTCGCATACCGTGGACTGTGAAGGAATGGATCAGACAAAGCAATGGGACACCCTGGCCCTCTGCACCCAGCTTTGCAAACGTGAAAGCTCACAGCAGCCTGCGAAGTTGCTGAGGATCACCTCTGCTACACAGAGCGCAAAACCAAACGGTGCCCTCCCYGTCAGGAAACCACGGGAGAGGCAGAAACACCGCGGGCCTGGTTCTGCCTGCCTGAGCACACTTCCACTATTCTGCGACCTGGGGGCTTTGGCTGCAGTTAGAAACATCCCTTTGGAAGGAGCGCACACGGGGGGAGGTGGGAGAGAGAAAACCAAGGAGCAGAGTTGCAGTTTTACGGGTTTGGAGACACGCTATTGCTCTCCTGCCCGCCCTTATCRGTGCCTGCAAAGAATTTGCAAGACCGCGGCTTTCTTCCAAGCATCTCCCTTATCCCCCATTACTTAAACGGTTGCGTAGCTGCTTTGGTTAGAAGGCCGCAGCATGCTTTGGGACCACGCGCTGCCAGCACYCCTTGGGCTGGGTTTTTGGTTGGTGGGGGCTTTTTTTTAACCCCACAGGGCAAAGGTGGGGTAACCGTCACGGTTTGGGAAGCACAGAAAAGCCGCGGGCGGTCGCTCGGCCGCGCTGAACCCGGGTGACAGACGCGTGTCTCCGCGGAGGACCGGAGTGCTCCGCGCCGCCCGCGGGCCAGCGC
>NW_028187166.1:2505665-2526014 GCF_003343005.1 Rhea americana | reverse complement strand
TGCGCCGGGGACAGCGCGCGCGCCTCCGGGCGCCGCGGAGGGCGACAAGTGCGACGAGCGGCACCGGCCTCAGCCGGAGGCCGCTGGTGCTCGGGGCGCAGCCTGAGGCTGCTGAACGGGGGAGCAGAGGACGATTTATACATATATACCCACGCATATATACTTGTATGTGTATGTAGAGGTGTATATTTACACATATGCATGGGTTTATATAGGTGTATATCTGTATATACACACACATATGCACACCTACAGATCCGCATGCGCACACACGTGTATGTACATGTGTGTATACACATACCTGTAATACGGACATAGGCATATGCAGCGTGCTCGATGTATACGTATATAAATACATATTAATGTGCATTAAAAAAAACAGTATTTCCATACAGTTACGTTGCCCATGTAAACRTGTACGTAATTATGATGTGTAGGCAACGTGTTGGTGGGGCGAAAGGCACCGGCCGGCCACGGGCCCCTCGGGCTGTGGGTCCCCGAGGCCTGGCCACACAGCGCACCTCCATTTTGGTCATTTTTGTCCCCAAAAGGTGGTGGCTCGGCCGTGCAGACAGGTTGGGACGCCCAGGGATGCCGGGCGGCAGCGAGGCGGCGGCCTTGGCGGGCGACCCRCGCCGTACTGGCTGCCGGACCCCGAGGGCCAACCACAACACTCTGCACAGGTGTCCGGGGCAGAAAAGTGGTGCAGAAAAATCCACCCCCCCACCCCTGGCCAACGCTCGCTTCCTCGGCGGCGCTGCCGGGRCAGGCAGCTCTCGGTGCCGGCAGCGCCGCTCATCCGGGCCGGCAGGGAGGCGGCACGCGGCTCGCTCAGCGTCTGGGCATCCTCCTCCCGAGCTGGCAGATGCGGATTATTTCCAGAGGAATTTTGAAGCTAGGCCAGGCCTGAAATAGCGCGGGAGCGTTCCCGGCCATCCAGGCCGCCGGAGGGATTATTCCTCGCCCTCCGCGGGCTGTCGCAAGGCCACTGCAGCCGTGGCAGAAACCCCCCCGGGGCCGGCACGTGAAAGAGGCACCCGGCGGAAGGCGCCGGGAGGTGCTGGCCCCGGGGAGCCCAGGGCTGTGCATCTTGGCGCTGCGGCGGGCAAGCGACTTGCAAGGTAAAAAACAAAAGCCAGAAAGGCCAACGGCAGAGAAAACCCCGGAGCACCGCAGAAAACACGAGGCCACACGAGCTCGAGAAGTGGATTCGATTGTCACTTTAATCCACAGACTGCTGCATGCACTGTAAACAGGATCGTTAGGCAGGTTCATTATTGGTATTTATTTGTCTTTAATATAAAAGTTACAGGTTTGAAATGTTTGCAGGAAGATGCCACCATCAGGACGGGGTTAGTGGTAAATATTTATATACAACGTGACAGGGTGGGATGGCGGCGACGCTCGGGAGCGGGGCAGGCGCCCGGCCCGGCGGGGGCCCCAGGCGGCTGCAGCTCTCGCGGCTCTGCCCGCGGCGGCGGCGGCTGCTCCGGGCCTCCCGGGAGGCTGCGGAGGGCGAAGCCCCAGCTGCTCCGCTGGGCGCCCCCCGGGTTCGCCTGTGCCCTGCCCCGCGCGCCGCCGAAAACAGGGGCTGCTTTAGTGCTATCACCACTCGGGACACTCCTAGGAAAGGCCTATGCTAGAGCAAACCTTCAACAGTAAAGTGACACGTTCGGAGGGAGCCAGCAGAAAACTCAGCGCCGGATGYGGATTGTATTATTTGCCTTTTCACAGACTCTTTTTTTTTTTCTTATTTACAAAGAAGAAAAAGTGTTAACTTCCTGCTTTGATGGCCGTGATGCCTTCAGGGCTCGCACAGGCTTCGCCAGACGGAGCGCACGGCTCGCGCGTGTTCGTGCCGCAGGAACCCCCCAGTTTTCAGCCGGAACGCTTGTTCCCGCTCGGATGCGGGGATTTAGCCCAGCAAGATCCCTGCTTCGTCCGCGCTGTGGATTGCATAGCATCAGCTGGGCTTCCCGTGCGGGTCCCCCACGCTCCCCCTCCGCAGAGGACGCCTTCRGCGCAGAGCGGTCGCTCCGGCCCCCGGCGCTGGGTGAGCCGTTCGGCCGCCGTCTGCCTGGGAGGCGGATTTCGGCTGCCTGAGATGCCCTGGAGACTCTTGCCCCGGGGGAGCTGAAGTTAGGGAGGAAGCGGCCGTAAGCGCGGCTCGCCCAGCGCCCGGCACGGCCCGCGCCGCGGGGCAAGGGCGTCTCTACTGCAGCAGGTCCGACCAACCTGCCTTACGAACGTTTGCTCACGAACATGGTGCACGCCGGGGTGCTGATGAACCCTGTGCCTGAGTCTTCAGGAAAAGCTAGGCGTAGTCCTGCGAGCTGAGCAGGGCAGCCGCCGTTCCCTCCTGCAGACTGGCAACGGGAGCTGAAGGGAGCCGGCTAAACCTTTGCCATCTGTTTGCAGAAGGAAGAGCTTGCAAYGCTGATTCACCCAGACTAAACAGAGCCTTGCAGAACAGCGAGCCTGCTACTGAGAAATAAATTAAGGATGCTCTGCAAAATATCCCACGTATGTTCCTTGCAAGCCACAGCCCTAAAACTGCAGGGTTTTTGTTAGACAGAACTCTATAAAAACCTGTGAACACACAACGTGGTTCCGAAAAAGGCCTTGCAGGGCCGATAAAATCTATAGCATACACTCAAAAACATGATCCACACTGTAAACAACTGAACGGGGACAGAAAGGAAGGATGTGAACTGGCGCAGCTGGGGCTGCACTGGTGAGGATGACGTCCGGGGTGGGACGTGGAGAAGGGACAGAGGGGCTGAATAAGGCACACCGAACAGATTGGGGTTAACACTGCGTGGGTGGGAAACGCTGACCCCCTCTCTTACATGCTGGGCTGCCTCTGCCCTGCTGGCTCTGGGCATGGCTCTACTGGGGACAGGGTCTTGTTGAGGCTTTTTCTAAAAAAAGGACCACAAAGCGCAGCACCAAGGGTTATCCCAGTGGGAYGCCTCCCTTAACCCCCCCAAACCATTTGGCAACAACAAGAGGAGAGAGGAGTGGGGTGGAGGGGACGGGCAGGCTTGGCCCTGAGCAGGGCTCCTTCCCTACTGGCATTTACAATCCCAGGAACATATCTGCTAGCTCCTCCGCCTGGATCCTGCATCCCACTCGCAGCCAGCTCCGCACGCGGCTGCCCCAAGCCTCCTTTATTCCAGCACTTGGAACAACATTGTCACCGGTTGTGAATTTTATACATATTGTTTTGCACTTTTTTGTTTTCCTATAAATCCACTGGTATTCAGACATGCATCAAAAAATCCCCAATGGATTCTAAATACTAATATTTACAGTCTTTCTTATATACTACAGAATTTACTGTGCAAAAGCTAGTACCATCACTAAAAGRTACAGGTTCACAGGACGAGTGACCCGCTGTACCTTGGCTAGTCAATATTTCCAGGGTTCCAAGGGATTACCGTTGCTTAAATAATGAGATTTGAGAGGCGAAGGGGGATACGACGACCGGAGATGGCGGGTCCCTGCCCACATTTTCAGTGCCTCTTCCGCACCTGTGACCAGTGCCTTTCTCCCTTTAGGAAGGCGAGACAGATCTGGGGTAAACTCAACACCCCTGTAAACAAAAGCGAGTTCTTTGAAAGCAGAGCTCCTCTGGCAGACAGCGGCCGATTCTTCCATCCTCATCTCCTGGGGCTAAAAACGTTTCGAGGCGGCGTTACAGGGGAGATGCAAAACCTCGGCTTCCGCAGCTGCTGCCTGCTAGGTAACACTCCAGAGACAAGCGACTTGTTTGTGGGTGCTGAGSTCTTGCTGATCCTCCCTCGTGGATGGAAACAAAAGCTCAGGTCCTTCTGAACGCCAGTGAARTATCAGTCAGCAAACCAGCAACACGCTTGCATGGGACCCTCCTTCCACAAAGCTCTCTCCCCAGGTTTAAAGCTGATTCATGGCACAGAGGGATGGGAGGAGAAGGAAGGTGAGCGCAGCGAGCACTGGCTGATCTCCCGCCTTAGCTGCTGCCGTCTGGCAAGAAGGCGGCTCACGCACGCGTTCGCTGCCCTTGTGCTGAAAGAGCCCAACGTTCACACACCCAGTGACTGCTGCCAGCTGGGAGGGAGGGTGCGTCATCCGGTAACAGGTACAAACATTGAACTCCAGTCTCCTAGCTGCCCTTGGCGCGTCTGCGGAGCAATTCTCCTCGCTCACACAAACCCCTCCTCCTAGGTTTTCTCTTCTCGGTCTGTTTTTCTCCTCGTAATGTTCCGAGGTTTGATTTTGAGAGACAGTTCCCACAAGGCCTCCTCAGCCAGATGGTCGCTGAAATCGTTGAAGAATGACACTATATCATCATTTCTTTTGATGTCGTAATGTCTGTAAAATCAAAGAGAACAGAACGGCTGCAGTTAACCAAGATGCTGCTGGGGAACCTCTCCCAAACCTCTCTCAGCCTAGAGCCACCCCCCTCTGCTCTAATGCACACCCAGCACTGTGACCTGCATTCCCCGGGCCACTCCTTATGCCAACGATGTGACACCGGGGTTTACACAGGATGCCCACCACTGAACTGGGAAAACCGACCACTGATCCTGTGACACCGAATTAGAGCTGTTGCTTCTACTGAAAAGCAGCATTAAGGAAAATTCTTCCTGATCAAGAGAACACAGAAACCATCAACAACAAAAATCTGGAGGAAAAGCTGTTTTGTGAAGAGGAGGAGAAGGGAAACTTTATACACTGGCAGGACTCCTTAAGTCTCTCCATCACAGTGTTTTGACTTTAAACTCCCGTCCCTTTCCACAGCAGCTCACGTGCCTTCACCACCGCTGGCTGTAACAACCCCACAGCAGTATCACAGAGCTGCCTCTGATTCCCTTCACTGCACTTACACTTGTTGGAAGCACCTCATGCTGTCTAGGATGTTAAACTGCTGCCAGCGTTTGGAAAAGTTCACTTTGCTGTCAATGTAATCTGGATTTCCCAGATGAACAAAGGTCAGGTCCTGCAGAATCAGGCCTCTGAAAAAGAGAAGGGGTGGCAGGTCAGAGAGTAGGCAAACAAGTACAGAGGTTAGTCACACACAGGCAGGACAGCCAGCCAAAAGGCAGCTGCACATAAGCTAACTGCCTCCTGCTGCTGGCACCCTTAGCATCATGATTTTAAACTAGAGAGCAACATCTCCTCCCAGCCCCTCCAGCAAATATGAAGGTGTTTAGATCCTATCATTACATGCCAAGCTGAGATATCTCAGAGGTGAGGCATTAATGTTCACAAGAATAGTGCTGGGTCTGCTGCTCTTTCAATGTTTGTGGAAAAGAAGATGAGGCTGGAAGAAGGTTGCAGTGGGGTGCATCTGCCAGGGAGTTAGACCTTCCTTCCAGGTTTATGGAAGACGACTTTCCTTATGTTGAGGCTTTGTTAGCAAAAGAGTCTGTGTCTCCCTCTCTTTACCTCTCCTGCTCACCTGTGTGGCTGCACAGTGCTCCTGTGGTCCCCACCACATGATATGCTGAATATCTGTGCAACCTCTTCCTACAGAATTTTTACCACAGAAGAAAGCAAGACCAGAAGAATTTTTCTAGGATAAACCCATATGAAATCTGATATCTAGATCAGAGTGCCTGTACAGAGAAGGGCAAAGGCTTGAACCTTTCATCTGTCAACAGAATGAAGAAGTACGTTTGGCAAGGGAGATTCCTAATTTRCCAGCTCTTCCAGTTAGCAGAATCAGAGCTGATGTAGAGGAGTGTGAAGTAGCTCAAAGTTGTGGGATCCATTTCACCTCATGGGAAAATTTGTCTTTCTCTATTATGTGACTCCAAAGAAACTGCAGATAAAAAGTGTCAGCTAAAGATCCAGGCACTTAGTACTTCCCTTGCTATAGTCAATTCAAGCCAATTCATCTTTACAAGAAAAGAAAGCTGAGGCATGAAGTGAAACATCTGAAACAGCAGGAGGTAGTCTGGACTTTGATCAATGTTTACAAAAAGGAGCAAGATCCTCAGGGGAACAGTCGATAGAGGAACCCAGTCATCTTATAGCAGGAACACACTGTCACAGGGAAACATAGAGCAGTACCCAGGGGTGTCACCCTGTTTTTCCCTAATGCAGGGTAAGTTGTTCCATGATGGGCATGTGCGTTTGCTATAAAGATGCGGCACATCAATGCCTTATTCTAGATCTAGGGGGAAAGGCAAGTGTTTAGTTGAGCAGAAGGTGCTGGGGAAACACTGGAGTAACTGCTCGAATGTGCAGAAGTAATGGCAGAGGAAAGACAAATCATCAACTCACAGGTAAGGTATGCAGGGAGGCTCCACATCGGCCAGAGCTGCTCGGTAGGCCCGGAAGGATGAGGAGCTGTCAATCAGTGTGCAGTACTCAGCCAGGCCCTAGCAGAAGACAAAGCTCATGGTAGCACCACTGCTACAAACCAGCTTTCTCTGTGACCTCCCCTCCAGGGACCTATGAAGGCTAGAGAGTTAATGCCACCCTGCAAACACCTCCAGTTGATTTAATAAATGTGAGCCTGACTGTGTACACAGAACAAGCCTTCAGCAAGCCTTCAATTTGCAGGGAGGAAGACGCTGCTCTCTCAGCCTGTAACTGTGCTGGCATTTCTGCCACTGTCAGAATGCTCAGAAACACTGCAGGTTTCCAGCACTGTGGCATTATACAAGCAGAGAGCATTTATCCACCATCCCTCCACACTGGGACATCACTGAGCTGTTAAAACTCAYGGAGCTGGTTCATACCGTAACTGCAGTTAGCCTTTTTTCCCCTAAAGATGAAAGTCCTTGATATTCCTTACCTCTGAGGTTTGTTTCTGCCACTCCAGCCTTCGGATGGGTGCAGAATCCAGTGCAGAAAGAATGGCCAGATAGGAATTAAAATTATTCAGCTTTCGTAAGTGCTGTGAAGAAGGARAATACCAGTTACTCTAGAGATCTGAAAAGCCTTCCGGCAACAAACAGCTCTACTCACTGGCATGTCCCACACTCCTACTCCTGTTCCCAGATATTTAGTGAACAGTGCATGTGATTCAGAGCAAGAATCAAGCTCATACCTTCATAATCTTTATAAATTTAAGGAGCAGCCTCTCTCGGTCTTGGGCTTTCTCTTGCACCATAATTATTGAACGGACCCTAGAAGAACAGAACAAAATAGAAAGATTGACAAACTCACTGAGACAGAATTCTGATCTCAGATTTCTTGTTTCATTTGCAAAATGGGTAACTAATAAAGATGGATCACCAAGGCTGACAAGTTCATGATGCTTCCAACTTAAATGGAACACTTCAGTTCACAACAAAAATGGAATAATTTCAAGGACGATCACAATGAGGTAACACCACCATTAGGAGAGCACTTATTTGCAGGGAGAATGTTTGTTTGAAGAGCTTAACAACACTGATGATAATTCTTAATTCTTACAGGTTGCTGTGTCCTCCGAAACCCTCATGATTTTGTATTTCCTGTATTCTGGGCTCTTTGAAGAGTGCCCTGCATCTAGTTCCCAGCCAAAAAGATAGGCATGATGCCACTAAAAGGTACAATCCTTTTAACAAGGGAACCCAGCTCAAGAAGAAATATATTGAACTCTACAGCACCAAAGGTTAAGCACACTTTAGTGCCATGGTCGCACCGATCTCCTTACCAGTAGGACATGTTATTAAAGTGCTCTGTAAACTGTGTTAGGTTAGGGCTCTTCTCTTCATTTTGCTCCTTTGCCCAAAGCAAAACTTCTGGTATCTGCCAAGGAAGAGAGAGAGAGAGGGAGAACACCACATGTTAAAATAGGATTTCTGCCTTAAGATTCCTCAGTCACAGCCTTTTGCTGTGGTCATAGCCTTTTGCTGACACAAGTTCAGCTGTCTCCTACAATGCAACAGGTGCACATGGAAAGCTGGCAGCAAGCAATACCAGAGATTGCAGGGGGTGCACGTTAAAATCTCTGCCACCACCCTCACCCCATCCTTGTCTCTGTACCTCAATTTTATAGAAGAGTTCAGCATCTAGCAGGGTCAGCTGCTCAGCTATTTCATGACTGTGGAAATCGTGTAGGGTTCCTGGCCTGTAGGAAACAAGGATGAAGTATAAAGGCTAAGAAAATGTGGATTGTTTTCTTTCCATCATTATATTTTGGACTGAGAAAACTGTTGCACCTGCAGGTAAGGGATGCCTGTGTCTCAGAAAGGAGCAAGACATGGTTACGTGCACAATTCCTCACCTGGCTGCCACCCCACGGGCTGCGAGAGGTTTGATGGAATTGGCGTATCTCAGCATATTCTTCTGATCGACTTTATCGAGGATATTTTTGCGTAACACTCTAGCGAGACTCAGCTCTCCATTGCAGACTAGCCGGAACACCAGGTCCATCAGCAGCTTGAGAATTTCATCTGTCAACTCCACTAGGCTGAGAGAAAGACGGGAAACCCGAGTAAGACATCAGAGCYACAGTGGAATTTGTATTTGTATAGAGTCTTGTCACTCTTTCCCAAAAGCAGAACCAAGTGACTGAAATTCTTCTTCTTCTCCTTCCCAGCTCTTCCTTTCTTAAAGAGATTCCCCTTTCACAGGTTATTTTAAAATCATGGACCCAGAGAGGACGCTGTGAGAATCCTCCTCTTCCAAAAAGAGGGTTCCCTGTGTCCAGCATTGTAGCTGTCTCCTTGGTCAAGGCAGGGAGTTGCAGGTACCATCTTAAACAATGTAATGTTTACAACTGGTAGACTTCCATCTTGTTACTGACCCTGTATCTCCAACCCCAAAACAAAGAAGGCAACTCACCACAGCTCATCCACCACTCTCACCAGCACGAAGAAGGTGTTCTTACTGACTCGCTTCTTAAATGTGTCTGCGAAGTGGCAAAACTTCTCATATGTTGGTCACAAATTAAAGAATCAGCCTAACGTAATCAGACCGGCAGCGCAACTTTCAGCTACCTTGAGGAACATTAGAAAAGCATAATACTCTATCTTGACTGAAATTTCAGTTTCTAGGAGATATGGGACACTAATAGTTTTCTAATTAACATGGTWCAAAGATACCACCAGCTGCAGGTAGCAGGGGTGTGAGGAGGTTCTTACACCTTAGAGAATTCATGCTAGCAGAGCATTCTCTCTAAGATGAAATTTAATGAGCAGCACTCCTTTACTGTGAACCCCCCTGCTGGTCTGTAACATCTGGTCTCATAACAGATCTCACTACCTAATTTGCTGCAAGGGGTACAGAGCGAGGAAGACAGGAYAGCAAAGGTTGAAAAACTTCCACCAGGTGGATAAAGGGAAATAGAAACAGGGTGCAGAAAATGGCCTATGCAAATGTCCCAGCACCTCTCCAAAGCAAGTGTTTTCACTGACAATTGTTCTGCAGTGAGATATGCTGCGTTCTTGGCAGAACTGCTCCCAGCAGAAGCACGGGGAGCACGGGCAGATGGCAGTGATGAGCTGCAACTCAGGGCAGGGTGACGTCAGGCCTCCTTTGACATGCGGTTGCAGGACCAAAGCCCATGAGGCCTTTGTACTGCCTGAACTGAGACACTGACCCACTCAGTGCTGCCGGTAGTAAGGGAGCGACCACAACGGAGTTGAGGGGAAGGAACTACAGACAGGGGGCTCACCAAGAAGCAGTCTCCATACTTGCTGGAGATGCTCCCCTCTGCCTCGACCTGCCCCAGTGCATCTCCCACCTGCAGGGTGCAGAGGTGAGGGAATTCCTGCTTGGCAGTGGGCAGGTTGTGTGTGACACCTCTACGGCAAGAGTGTTACTGACTGAATTGCCAGTAGGCTTTTGGCTGAAGAAATTCCCCCCGACTCCCTCCATGATGAGTGCTTGGCCCTGATCCTTGAAGAGGCTGAACTGTCATTCATGCAAAAGGATATCTGTATTGCAGCTTCTTGATGAGCTCTTCTGGGGTAATAAATGTTCTGTATGTGGTTAGGAAGGCTTCACAGTACAGCACCAGATCTACAGAGAAAGACAAGGAAGCATCAATCAACCCTGCGTTTAGAAAAGGAAGCTCATTCTTCGGTTGAATCCTACCTTACAGAAAGAGGAAGGGGACACAATCTGACATGAAGGAGCTTTACAGAAATGCTGTGTTGTTGTTTCTTACCAGCAGATGGACCCTAAGGCATAAAAGCAACAGCGAAACTGCCCCAGCCCCAGTAGCCTGTCTCCCACTCGAAGCAATCAGCCTTGCTTTTTAGCTTATGGGATCACGAAAGCGGTCGGTGAAAAAGTCCTGTCTGTTGGTTGGAAAAGTTTAATAATAGGTCAAGGAAAAGTGTGCTGAGGGCCTTGGGGATACTTTAAAGAGAAGACATGACTGAGAGATGGGTGTCTGTTCTCTGTCTTTACTACTTAGGTAGTGCAGAGCTGTGCAGGAAGAACAGGGTCACTCTTCCCTCGTAACAGCAATGCACGTATTTAAAATGATGACAGGGTGCTGCAGAGCCTCCCCTCCTTGCTGTGATCCAGGAAAACTCCCTCCGGCGAGTGTAAATGTAAGATTGTTTTCAGTTAAAAGAAGAGTAAGTTGTATAGCAAAAGCTGACCCTGCCATGACCAGGACCACCGTGCCCTGCCATGACCCACGGCCGTGACACAAGCGCTGACCCGGTGCATGCAGAGAACTTCTGTTCGTTAAGCTGCGCCCCTGGGTGCTCCAGGCCCCCGAATCACAGAGGCTTYGGCTATTGTCACGGACCCAGAGGACGCAACTTGAAAAAGCAGGAACCGTAACAGGGAAAGAAGCTTTCAGRTCAGGACTGCAGTCCCGGGCCAGGCTTGGTCACTGCGGACAGCAGCAGTCAAAATGGAAGCTTATTGGCGCTAGTATAAACAACCGTGTAGCAGTGCAGCCAACATCTGCCGCGGCATGGCCTGCTGCCCTTCGCTGGCCCGCTGCAACYGCTGGCAGAGGCTTCCTGGCAGGGCTGGGGGAAGCAGCTTGTGCCGTGCCTGCCCAGGCTTCAGCCAGGGCAGGAGCACCCCGCACCCATGCGCCGTAACCTCAATCCATGGCACGGGGAGGGTGTGAAAGGGGATTTGTGCCTTTCTACCTGCAGTGTTTCTCTTGGCAGGCAGGCACCTCACAAGCAGCTGCTTCTTCTTGCTGTTCTTAAATCTGAGAGAGTTGCTTTTAGTTAAAGACAACCAGACTTAAGCTCTAAAGCCAGAGGTTGGGTGGTCATGTCAGAGGTGACTCTTAGGCCTTGTCCGGCTGTAATCCTGCACTCACAGCAAGCGCATGTGGCTGAGAGCATTTAATTGACCACAGATTTTATTCCTAAAGACTGCAAGTCTCATTTTATCCCTTATTCCATTTAGCCCTTCTACAAAACTCAAATGGACAAGAAGCATCATGCAACAGGGCGTGGAGTTACGTTTATTCTGGGTTCCCATCTGCCCAAAAGGCAACATGAGGTAATACAGCTGGTCTGCTCTGGCACTCAAAGCTGCCAAGAAATTCATCTTTAAAGGAAAGCCTCTTAACTATACCCCTCTGTGCAGTTTGGCTGATTGATTTACAAGCCCTGAATTCTCCTCATTGTAAGCTTAATTCATTAACCCTCTCAGTCACCCAAACAGTGGGTTAACATAGCACAGATTCCTCCATGCTCCATTCAGATCAACGGCTTGGCAGAGTATGTAAAGCTAAGCTCTGYGACTATTCTGAGCAACGCGCTGCTCAGATCTCCCTGCACCCATCCACTCCCCTCCTCCGCGCTGCTGTGTTTTTAAAACCTTGCTCTAGTTTTTCCAGTCTTGAGAGGTTCTCCACAGTTTTCACCTGTTYGCAACATCTGCAAAGCTCACCATTCATGAACTGGTTGTCTAACACACATCCTTTTATCAAGTAGCTGTCTTTAAACAGCAACAGTATGGAAGAAGTTCTTCCAATGTGATGCTTGTTCTGGAGTACAGCAACAGTAAATCAGAGCTTCTCTATTCCATTTTCAGCTTTTTTAAAAGGGATACTTTCACCATCTCTACATTTTTTCCCCACATATCTAACCATAACATAATGAATTGTGCTCCTCTCTCTACTATGTTCCCAACTTTGGTCTTTTGTGCCTGTGCTGGATGCCTGATTAGACAGGGAAATATATCTGCCAGGGGAAGGATTTTCTTCCTAGCTGAATGGTGCTAGTAAGCAACTGCAAACGTCTTATGCTACAGTAATAAAGCTTCCATTTAAAAATGTACACGGAAGTTATTTCCCCTTTGACTGATCAAGCTTCTTAAAATATGGGAGCTGAGTGGTTCAGCAGGTTACTGCATTTTGCTTTGCATCCCAGGAGATAAGGAGATCAATTCTGGTTAAGGCCATCAGCACAAATGTGTTTGGCAGGTTCAAAATCACTCCTTGGAAATGCCGCAAAGGCCGTCTTTGTCACAGGTCTCAGAAAGGAGCTGCATCATGTGAGAGGTGACTAGGTTTGGAGAGATAAAAAAGGGTTTAACAAATAGGCCATAACAGGCTGTCCAAAGCYGCTCTTTCAGAAAGCAGCGGCCTGCCTCGGAGGCACCAACACAGCACTGTCACCAACTCCACTGGTGGGCCTYACCTTCCAGATCTCAGCAAGGGCTTTAACGAGTTAATACCAKCCCTGCTGCTAAATGGAATGAACAAGTGCTTATCCAGCTTACCTCTGTTTCACCAAAGATAAGCACAATCCGCTCCGCAACTCACAGAATCATTAATGCCATCATCTCCATCCCAGCCCAGCTGCATATGGTAACTTTGCAACTGCTCACACTACAGAGAATCAGCTTAAAAGCAGCAAAAGACCACACCAGGCTGCACTCTTGAGCTTGCTTGGGTGCATCCACTGTACCTTTCCTGTCGGTCTCTGTTGCGTGCACTAACAAAATATCTCCGGACCCGCCACGAACATCTGGCCCATCATCTCCCTGCAATGAGAACAGAAACACATTGCACATAACCCATGCTCCCTTCGGCCTAGTTTACCATCTCTGAGGTCCAAACTCAGCACTGACTGGCAGAGTACACATTGTTCCCAGCACTGCTCACAACACAAGCTGGGATATGGTCTTAAGTGCTGGGCTAATCCTGCAATCCGAGTCTTGATGTCCCAGGTGARGATATGGGCTAATGCTCACTCGGGCCACTCACATTTTGAGGCCAGGCTGCAAAGTGCAGTGAAAGCTGAACCTTCTGCCTACCAAAGAATGAATACGAATGTCCCAGACTCCCCAAAGCTCCCAAAAGACCATTAATAGAGCAGTACCGCTATGTGAACTGTCTCAAAGTGCATGATCACGTATCACAGCGGCTGCGGAGTGAAAGGTCACGCATTTGACGAAAATGTTTCTGAAACATCAAAATGTAGCAAGTTAATTCCATAATCTGGAACTATTTGGCTGGAGGTCACCTGAAGTGATCYGATAACCAGGAGCAGGAATCCAGGCTGCTAACTGCTTAACCCCTGCCTTACCACTCTCTAAAAACTTCTTTCTTCTAGCTACTGCAGTTCACTACTAAAAATATGGAAAACTAATCTATCGTTTAGTCAGTGGTTCCCACACTACTGGAAATGGCTCACAGCAGAACTGTAGCAGTTTATACTGTTTTAAACATGCAGATTGTAAGAAAAAAAAACAGCTAAGGATTGACACAGATCTGATAGTCAAAAATGTTCAGAAATCACCCATTTTTAAATTTTTGTTAAGGGCGTATTCATTCTTGCAGGGTAAACACTAGAATCAACATCTGGCTTCCTTTAGCAATTCCTCTGTCATTTCAATATGCAAAATACTGAAAAAAAACGAGGATTTGCAGCCATGGAGCAGCTACATCGATGTGATTTTATCAGGCGATCCTCTGGCAAGACTTAAGAAATACTACTTGCAGAACGAGTAATAGCTTCTCACTCACCTCTGTGCATCTTGACTGAGCGAAGAACACTCCTAAAGTGCCAGTAGATTTCCTCTGTTTTTCAGACTAGCCCCCCTGACAGTCTGAAGGGTTTGAAGGCCTGCATATTCCCCCTATTTGCACGTCAGAGACAGCTTGGTTCAAGAGCATAGCAAGCAAGCAGAGATGTCTGTGAGTGCACTCAAAGCTAGAAACAAAGCCATTTCTCAAATAAAGAAACAGTTACTTTGGCTGCTCTTCCAAAGTCAGAATCAGTAATATAAAGTCTTATTGGGGTAATACGCTAAACCTGCCTTCAGACTGAAAGGTCAACACCACAAACCTTCACCTGGATTTATTGTGTTCAAACCCTCAGGTACTTCATTTCAGATTGTAACAGGCTGAAGAGGTAGGAGGGAGCAGATGGGGAAAAGGGCATCAGATGAGCTGGTTTTGAGACAGACATATTGCACATTTTGTTAAACTCGCAGTCAGTGCTGATGTTCCCTTCCTGTATGAATATCTCACACTTTCACAACAGTGTGCATGCATAAAGCTGCATACTGTGCCTGCTATAACCTAGTTTTTMCTATTGGCTCAAATAAAAGCTGATGCCATGTCTGTGCACTCAACGGAAGTCAGATTTCAATAGATCATAACCCAAAGAGTATGAAAATGACCCTTGAAAGTACCTACCTCTTGCTTCAGCGTTAACCTGGCCATAATTTCATTGTGGTCAATCAGGGATAGCTCGTCTACCTCTTCCTCCAACTGTGACGATTCCAACGCATCCGGTGACTGCTGCTGCCTGGAAGAAAACAACCATCAGTGTCATCACCCAGCCAGACAGGAGAGCAGAGGTTGGCTCCAGCCGAGCTTGCAGCGTTCAGACCTTCATTAAGTTGCTCTGACACAGAAAATCTGGAGGTAAATCCTTTGCAAACAAGTCCAAATATCTAGCTCTAATTCTGTTGCTTTGTGCATCTCTYGAAAAAGAGAAAGATGAACCTTTAAGAACCAAACACTTGTCTTCCTGGRTTTCTGCCTGACAGGATTTTATTAGGTCCTCCATGAGTATATGCTTTTGTGTCTCCTTAATCTGCCAAATTTTCAGTGCACACAAATCTAAGCCTTTCTTCAAATGTATAGAGACTAAGTTCACTGTACACACATATTTTTTAGTCAGCTCACAATCGATTCARCTGCTACAGGGGGAGATAACAGGCTGTCTTCCTGCAGGAAGATACGGTGAAGAGCTCTTTCTTACCACTTCTCTTTCTGTACATCCATGACCCTAGCAATCCTAGCCCTAAAGGGAGGTACTCTTACCCCTGGGCACACACTGTGCCCAGACTCCTTAAAAATAAATAAATAAATGAATAAATAAAATGCACATGTCCTTCACAGCTTTCCCCAGCCACAGGCCCGAATCCCTTGCACCGATCAGTGCTTTTGCCAGATACTGAGCTTTGCAGAGCACTGCTGCATTGTCTTCTTCACTGCAGGGATTAAAACCCTCAAACCAGCTGCAGGAAAATGGGGGAGGGAAGTTGACTGTTACACACAGAACAATGCTGTTCGCTAGTTTTGCTTTAAAAATTCAACTGAAGAGCAATCTCAAGCAGCAGGGAAGCACTCATTCCACTTCTACTGAAGCCCATCTGTTAYAGCCTGCACCTCTTCATTTACATAGACAAATGATAGCACTAGAAGGGATATAAAGCCTCCTGCTTTGGGGCCTCAGCCAGCCAGTACCTAGCGGAGTTAGGAAGAAATTCCCTTCTGGAAGACTTTCCCAACAGCGATACAGACTTTTCTTACATGTTTTCCTGGAAGCCGGAGGGACTAGCCAGTGTCAGTGACAGGAAAGCCAATTATGACTAACATAGGGTGCATTAACCCTTGCTGGCCTGTTGCATTAAGTAATGCCACCTTGCCTGGCTCCTCCTTGTTCAGTGGGATCCCACTGCTCACCAGCTGTGCAACAAAGTGGGCCCAGTGTCTGGAGAACTTTGAGATGGTTGAATGCAGAACAGGAGGCAATCTAAGGGCTGGCTGGTAGAGAGCCGGGCTAAGAGATGTCGGTGATACCCCGCAAACTTCAAGGGCTGGATGCAGGTGTACCATGGGAGTCAGGCTCACCTTTCAGCACCATCTTTGCCTTCCTTCCCCATGGCACTGCTGTTTGCGGTGGAGTCTTTGGAGTGGTTGTCTTTGATGGAGGGAGATTCCTACAAAGAGAAGGAAGCTTTTTGTTATTACATGGGATCCTGCATCACAACTGCTCTTGCATTCACAGTCTTACTGCCTCTAAATGGCCCTTTACTGTAAATTCCAACAGAGTGGGTTAAAGATTGATGCAAGTTAATGCCAAATGCCAGGAAAACRCAGAAGTTAATTAGACAGGAAATTTGGGACCATCTCTGGAGACTAGTGTAATTAGTATTGTTTGCTTTTAACATTGTGAAATGATGCTGAAAGTTACAACACAAATCAGCTGCTGTCTTGGATTTTAACCCTCTCACCACCTTTGTTTTTTCCAGCCCTTGCTGTTGAAATATACTTGCCTTCTGCTTTAATCAGTACGGTCAAAGCCAGCTCTAAGCTCCCCTCCTAGTTAAAACCCCCAAAAGACTAGATAGCCTTCATGGGTGGATGCAAGCTGCCTTTTCTACCTCCCCTCTCTCCCGTCAGAGGAGGTTATGCAATGACGCAGTGTTTCCACTTCACAATCCACTGCTGTGGAAACGATGCTAATTCAGAAAAGCACCATCTGAACCTGTGGCGTGGAATAGCAGGTAGACAGTTCAAAGCAAATACAGACACAACACTTTAAATTAGCCATTTATTAAGAAGGCAAACAGCCACGAATAGCAAAGGGGAATATTAATCTAAGTGCTTATTTAATGTCATGCAGAAGGAAACTTGGAAATTCAATCTATTGAAAAGACAGGACTGAAACCACCTACATGCTATCCAGACTCAGTCAGAAAAATGCACTGATGAGTGTAGGTTTCTCAGCGTCTGCAGATTTTTTCCAGACTATGCATCTGAAAAGCGCTTCGTTTTAAAGTGAAGAGCCCTCCAGCTGCTGTACAAAAGGATGGGCCTGCCTAGATGCGTCTCTTGAAGGGAAGCGATGGGAGCACTATCTCTTGGGCCATTTAATGCTAGCACAAATAAAGCTCCCAGAGACATCCTGCAGAGGCTATGCCTTGCAAGATGTGGGTGGGCGAGACTGATCACCACAGACCTCTGCCTTTTTCTCGGGACAGCAGGAAGATGGTGCCTCCCTACCATGGAATACACCCTGTCTCCTGAGGAAACTCCTGGTACGTGAGCCTCGCGCAAAGGAAGAAACATTCTGTGATTACAAGGCTAAATCAGTCGCTTACTTTGAATCCAACTGGTGAAGCAAAAATAAAAATTAGGAGCAGAAGGCTTGCTTTATTAAAATAGGAAAGCCAGAGCAGTTATAAGCATAAATGTGGACCCCAAGACCGCACTGGTCTAAGAGCGTAGCTTTCTGAGAAAGGAACCTCAAGCAAGCAGCTCTAAACAAACGCAAAGCACAAGGAAACAGCGTGGAAGGAAAAGCCGTCCCTACGTCCTGCTGGGGCTCGGCAGAGCCTCGAAAGCACCACCTGCTCTCCCCAAACTGGGAATCCAGCACGGCCTGCGAGCCGGGAGCGGGCAAGCACCGGGATCGGGGCAGCGACACGAACACACAGACTCCACAAAGTGCAAAGAGGCCGGTACCAAGCGTGTTAGCCCCTGCGTGGACGCAGCATGCACCAAGCAGCCCCTTCCCAGGGTTTGGCCCTCTCCAAGTTACTTACTCCTTCAGAGTGAGGGAGTTCCCCGTTGCTTTGGCCAGAGGAATACAGATTGACGTATTCACCCTCACCAGCCTCCTCACTGGCGTTTTCACTCTAGGGGAGACAGGACGAAAGGAGATATGTGATGCTGCGCTGCACCCAGCACGTGGCGTTAGTGAGTGAGCGTGCCTGGCCCCCATGCTGCAGGGAGATGCTGCCACCACCTAACTGGGAACCCTTCCTCTGGCTCAGCGGAGAGGCCGCCAACGCTGGCCGCTGATGCTGACCTCTCCTGGGGGTAATTATTTTCCTTTTCTCGAGAGCTATCCAGAAGGCTTAAGCTACAGCAGGACAGCAGCAGRGGCTATTTTGCAAGAGCTGCTAGTGACTAGAAACAAGACTGCGAAGGCGCAAAACGCACGTGTGGATCTCAAGGTTACAGAAGCTGAACATACAGAGCTTGAAGCAAAAATGCTTATCCTACCAACACTGTAGTCCTGCCCTAAGAGCAGATCAGTCTTGMGGCCCAGAAGAGACCAAATGTGTCCCCAGACCATGCTACACAGCACAGCCTATAGGTGTAACACCAGCSTAAACCAAACTCAAGGGCTACTGTGCTCTAACAAGGATCCAGTGCAAAGAAGATGCAATGGCAAAGTCGTGTCTGAAGTGCGTGAGAGCTGACCATTTGCTTGACAAACTGTCCTTCCTCCAAACTGTGTGCAGACACAGCACTATCATGCCTTGTGCTGATGGCCTACTGGCGTGCAAAACCGATCTGGGACTTTAAAATAGTAGTGTCATACCAGTGGGAACCAGCATTAGCCTAACCTCACCAACACCCGATGCATCGCGCCAACGTGCACTGCCACCAACCACACAACTAAGGCTGCTGGTAACTGGGAAGAGGAGCCTRGAGAAAGCAACAGGTTTACTGCACAGGAGAGCGCAGAGCTGAGAGCGGGATCTGGGCCACTCCAAGGGCTCATGGGTGGCATAGGRAGGGAGTGTAGGACAGCAATCCCGAATTCTGGCACGGTAGTAACTGCAGGATGTGAGCCATGGTAAGGAGCCTGTGTTTAGAAACAACCAGCCTCACAAATCATTCCTTTACCTTCTGCAGATTTSTACTATGATACTTCCAGGAAGCTATAGCAACTTCTTCTCCTCTCCCTTTCACTAGCATTTGACATTCTGTTTTTTCTAGCATGTGTGTTTTTCTAACATACRCATTAATGGTTTCTCATGTGTTCTTCACTGTTTTGTACCCATCATTTTTATATAAAATCATCTCTCTGCCTTCATATATACGTGTGGAATCCAGACTAGACCACATTGAGCTTAAGCGTGTATTAATGCAAGAGACATTTCTTTAAAAGAACAACCCAGTCTTGTGTTAAGGTGCATTATCTCTTTGGATAGTCTCACCGAAGACGTCTGGAGAGAATCAGTGAAAGAGGTTTCAGAAGGAAGGCAGACAGGAGCATTCCCGTTAAAGCTGCTCTCCTGAGAAGAGGAGTTTGGCACATCCACAGTGCTTGGTGATGGGCCGGCTGTGGTTGGCACCGCTAGGTCAGAGCTCTGAGACGGATGGACGGGYGGAAAAGGAGGGGTGGAGCAGGACGAGGAGGTAGAAGACAGGAAAGGAGGTATGGAGACTTGGTTGTGAGGCACAAAGTCCTGGGAGTAGGACCTAAACACAGACTTGTACTACAGGACGCAGCAGTGTACAACACAAAAACAAGGAAGATAGGAAAAGGAGAAAGACAGACAAAAGAAAAAGTAGTTAGATTAACAGTAGCTTAGCAGTGACAGCACAAGGTAATTCTAACACAGGCACCTCGTTGTTGAGGGGCAAACCTGAACAGCGACAGCATTATTTTATCAACCGCACAYGAGAGCAGGAATCACTACCTGGGGGGTCAGCCCCTTTTTTCACACTAAGGCATGTTCTTACACAAACAGCAGCCAGGCTGCTTGTCTCCTAGAAGGCAGGGTATATACCTGTAGGTATGCAGCCTCAGCTAGGCAGTGTTATTCCACACTGTTAATGACAGAAAAGCGCACCCTGAAAATGATGCGTACAGATGAAAATACGTAAAGGCATATAGAAACTGTGAAGATGAGCACGGTGTATATACCTAGGCAAAGAAAAGTATTCTGAGTAGTTATTGCTTTTCTGGGATTTTCCACAGGATCCACATTCAAGATGTTGTTTGCTCCAGCCCTCTAATTTAACAGCTACAAAGTTAAGTCTACTCCAGAACTACACAGCTGCCAGTTAAGAGTGACTACATGCTGTCTTCAAAGTTACACTGAAGGACAAAGAAGCTTACAATAGTAGACACTGTTATTCGTTTCCATTTGAGAAACTTTGGGAGCAAAAATGATAATTGCCCTCAGGAGCAATTAAATCCTTATCAAACCAATCCTCCAATGTGGTGCCTCTCAGAGTCAGCTGAAGAGATGAAGAGAGACTATCTACATAAAGCTTTATATGCYTCTCTCTCCTAATTATCAGATTACTGCTCAGATAATATTGAATAGGGTGCAGTGGGAGTATATTGTGCCAAGAAAAACAAGAAGAAATCTGTTTTTTAACATCTGGTGCTAGTAAGACCTGCCATCAGGGTAAATCCAGCACAAGAACAGAGCAAAACTGACCTCTAA
>NW_028187166.1:2461375-2505642 GCF_003343005.1 Rhea americana | reverse complement strand
AAAAAAAAGACAACAACAATCCTAAACCTACTGGAGAGAAGTTTATTTTAAAACTTGTAGAGCTCAAGCACTAGTGAGCGCTGTGTCGTGGCTGAGCAGACTGAAGAATCACCTAATCTAGAAAAGTGCTCCTGTGAAGCTGCCGCGGTTGCTCCTTTGAGTGATCTGCCGTAGCACAGTGCATTAGAGAGATCTCAAGAAGCACAGRCACAACTTGCTCAGACTGGGCTGTAAAGTGACGTTGCTGCAATGTTAAAAGAAGAAAGGGACACAAAAGCATGAATCTGAAAATTCAGGCCGTATTTTTTCAGGAGAAATGGGCAGGTGATAAAGAGCAAAGCTGACTCCACCACCTGAACCTGGACGACAGCACCATTTTGGTAGTGGTTGTTTTTTTTTTTTCTCCTCCACCTTGGAAAGACAGAAGCACACAACTGCTTAAAAACCTAAACAGAGAACTCCTTCGGGCAAAAAAGCGCTTCCACTCCAAGCTGGAAAGGAAACATAAAGATCAAAGGCTAGACTTTACCTTCCACCACCTTAATCCTTGAGTGGCTCCCCTCCGCTGAGCATGGAGTCCAGCAACACTCTACGTCTATTCCTGGGGCCCAAAACAAATCGCAGGACATAATACAGAAGAGCAGAGGGAGGTGCTCTGGGAAGAGAGCTTAAAAGACTACTGAAAAATAATTAGGATGCAAATCCCTGCCACATGCCTGTGGCAAAGAGGAGTCTGGCTCCAGGACGGGCTCCTCTCCCTTCCTGCCCATTTCTTTACAGATGAGCAGCCCTGGCTCTGGGGACGCTGGCAGCTTTCGGTGCTGCCTCCATAACAATGATGGGTCTAATCTCCGCATTTACTTTCTGTCTGGATAAATGCTCTGCATTTATTCATTTTCACTTGCGTGGCACAAAACACTAAATCCCTCGTAAGACTCTGGGCTCATGACATCATCTTGGCTCAGCAGATTCATTGTGCCTGCCCCGTCTCCCTGGTATTTCATGATCTCACCAGTGCTACTAGGCCACCTAATGCCCYGTGTCGTAGGCTAGTCTCCAAATAGGAACAGGAGCAAAGCAGACAGAGAACGTGTCCCCCTGCCAACCACTCCTCCTGCCACGGCTCTCAAGAAGGCACTTGACACACTGTTGTCCCAACGAGATCTTCTGCTCCAGCAAAAGGGAATYATTTTCTCAAATATCACCTAGGTCTCAGCTTCGCTACAGCTATCTGTATCTGTATGAGACAGAAGGCAT
Organism: Rhea americana; assembly: GCF_003343005.1. Lineage (NCBI taxonomy): Eukaryota > Metazoa > Chordata > Aves > Rheiformes > Rheidae > Rhea > Rhea americana. The sequence goes on along the minus strand of NW_028187166.1, from coordinate 2,504,385 downwards.
GTGCTGCCCTTCACTTTGTAGCTGATGAGCATCTTCCACTGTGGAGTCCCAAAGGTTTGTCTTCTGACTTGCTAAACCCAGAGAAAAAGACATTTTTTTTTGGGGGTGGGGGAAGGAAATTAGTGGCCTCAATCCAGTCACTTTTGGACAGCCAGCCACACAGCAAAGCTTTCACACTGCTTAACAGCTCTGGCAAGGTTAGTTCAGGCCAAACTGAGGCCCTGAGGCTCGGCAGCTGACACACTGCACAGTACAGAGCCTGCTGGCTGAGCTCACAGCTCCGGGAGACGAATTACTGGTTATGAGGAAGGAAAATTTGCATAGCTTCTGCCTTAGATGGTTTAAGAGACATTAACCCCAATTCAAAGGCAATTTAGACCTAAATATACCTTAGTACTGCATCAATTTGGAAAGTCTGAACATGGATGAATTGCAATTGACAATCTCTATATATCCTTATCTCCTCAGTCTCATCATTATGCCTTTCAAAATAACACCTTGGAGTGAGACATGCAGAAAATGCCAATTTAAGGGCCAGCCACCAAAGAAAATGCATCAGTTCTCATTACATGGTCCACAAGCAATCATTTAATGATACAAATATGCTCTCAGTATGCTGTTAACACAGGGAAGCAGTGCAGAGCAGTTTTTGGTGCACTGGCATTAGCCAGGCTGCTCCCACTTCCAATTTTTTGTGATGCTGCATCTTGTAGAAAGTGAGCCAGGAATAGCCCTCCTTCCCCCAGCAGCTCAGCAGGCCAGCAAGCAGCTCTGGAATTCCAGCTATGCAGTCACGCTGGGACAAGAGCCAAGAATGAAGCATACTTTTAAAGGGGAAAAAACACCCTGCGGTTGAGATGATGTCCATATGGCACTCATTCCTCTTGCTCCCAGTCCAATTCGGCCCAGCCCAGCCAGCAGCTGCAGCAGGAATTGCTACAGCGGCTTCCACAGGGCTGGGGTGTCACAGATTTTTTTAGAAGTCCTCTTGTCCTTTAAAAGCCACATTTATTTTGGGAGGGGAAAGTCCATTCAACAGAACTATCACAAACAACCAACTCTTCCCCTTCCCCTCAGACAAAAATCACAGTTTATCTTGGAAACTAATCAGTGCTTGTTTTTCTCTGCTTCTAAGAAGTTTCTTGCAGGGTCAGTAAGGCTTTAGTTATGGTTCCACTGACATACTCCACGGCTTTGTTTATTTGTACATAAAGTACTTCAAAATAATCTTTGGGAAAAGTAGAAAGCAGGGTGCAGTGAGATCCTTTCCAAACTTGCACCGTGCTGTCAGGCTCCCAACACTGCATGGTCTCCCAACACCAGTAAAGGAAGCACCAGCATGCTGCAGCCTTGCTGTTCCCTGCAACAAAGCTTCAGCAGGAGGCTTATTAGTGCGTATCACATGGTCAGGTAAGAATGGCTAACCGTACTCAAACCCTGTTTGGAGATAACCAGCTTGGAGTTTGTGTGGCTCTGACCTACAATGGCAAATGGCCAAGGGGGAGAGAAGAGAGAGAAAAAGAGCAATCCCTCTTCTCTCACCAATAAAGTGATTTTTCTTCTTCTTTTTTTTTTTTTTTTTTTTTTTTAAACAGCTGCCACTCCAGAACTACTTCCACAAAATGCGTTCGGAGCTAAGAGCAATTTCTCCTCTTCTAGGAGCAGCAGGAAGCTAGCTTGTCCAGACCTGAACGTTTATCAGACAAGCTAACCACTGTGACAGAGAGGTCCTCCAGAGATGGTATCCTCTAACATTTTCAATTTGTTGCCTTTGATTTCTTTGCTATGGTCAATCTTTTAGAACAGCTTTCCATCATTAACAGTGGTGCTCAGGAAGTCCCAAAGGTCAATGACATTATGAACGTTTATTTGGATTAGATGGCAGGAGATAAGCACTGTAATAGAAAACTTATTTCAAGAGTGGCTTTCTCTACATTCACTAGGCATGACTGACCACAAGTAACAGGGAGTTCACAGGCGCATAGTCACTGACTGTGAGCAACAGTAGTAGCCTCCATCCTAAATTCAGCCTTTGAATTCAATTAAATGGCTGTCAGAGCATTCGCAGCATCAGCAGACATAGACAGTCTTCACCTTTTAAGCACAGCCTTCTCAGTTACCCTACTGACTTATTTTGTCAAATTTATCTGCAATTCCACCAGACACTCCCAGATCAGATAGAGCATCAGACTTCTAAAACATGAAGCTGTCAGAGAAAAGAATCAATCTTTTAGATCTCCTGGTAATGCTATTGAGAGACAAGGGCAATGAGCCAGAACTGGATGCCCAAATTCAAACAGATGAGAACGATGTTCGTAAAATACTGGGCGTTGTACAAAGCTGCTACACCCTAAGAATATAATTACATAGACAACTTTTGGAAAACACTTCCTATCTCATGACACAATGCTGGGCTTCCAGGTACTTTTGCTAATGAGGAAGGAAGTGCTCCTACAATGAATGACTGGAAACACAACCTGCCCACAGAATGGCTTCAAGTGCTGCCACAGGAAAAGCAGTAATTCCTCATGCTTCAATGTTTCTCAGCAAGTCTCTGACCTGGCTGCACAGCTGACCTCACTATTTTTAAATGCTGGTTAGCATAGCAATGGATACAGCTTTTCTGTTCCCTTGGCCAAGAGTCTCCTGCCTTAACTGCAAGAGAAAAAACCCAAATCCAAACTTCTTAACTGAGAGGATTTCTGGTATGTCTTTGTGAAGCAAAGCGGTGATAAGACTCATCTGGCAGTCTRTCATGCATTTCTCTCCTTTGAAACTACTTGGAGAATTCAATTGCATCACAAGTGTAGCATTAATTCCTGTTTATTTTGTAAATAATACCACCATACTTAGCAAATTGATCTTTAAAATGTAGAGCTTGGAGACAAAGCAGGACTCCTAAAAGGTCAGTCACATGAAAAAAAAAATGGAGTGTGGCCTATGAAGTAAATAGGAGAACTGCTTAGAGAGATCTGCAGAGACTGACAGTGCTTCAACTGCAGGAAAAATTCAAGCTACTGGAGGAAATGGTTTCCAGAAGCAGGATTTGGTGATGCCAGCATCAAGAGCACTATTAATACCACCATTCAGGCCTGCTGCAGTACTGGAAATAAACACAGAAGTAGGAGGAACACCAAATGGCAAACGCAAACAATACTTGCAACTCAACAGCTGATCAAACCTCCTCCTTTCCCCTGACTCCAAATTAATGAGCCGAAACCTGTTTAGGACAGAAATGAACTAACATAGCATGATCTCAGTCCCTGTTTGATAGCAGTTCCCATTATCGGAGCACTATATGATTCAAARTAATTCCCAGTCTCTGCTCAGGGCCAGTCCGCAGAGCATGCTGCAGACTCAAGCTGAGCTCCGTAAACAGAAGTGAGGCGGGAAAATATGCAAAGCACATGTCTCAGCTGTGTGTGCCTTCAAACACTTCGCTGACCCTCCTTTTCCTGAGCATACGCTAACACACTGACAAGAAAAAAAAAAACAGTTGCTAAGAATTTCTGTGCACTCGCTCAATTTGCTAAAGAACGCTGCGAACAAGCGACAACAGAAGCCCTGAACTAGAGTTTTCACAAGGAAATGGCTTGTGCCTTCTGCTGGAACAGGARAGCCAGTTTGGTTTCTGGAAAATTACTGGTAATGTTTGTGAATTAAAAAGAAAACAAAAGACCAGACAACACAGAGGTAAGTGAAGGATACAGCCAGATTCCCACTGGTGGTACGTACAAGCCTTGGGGAAACGAGGCCTTGAAGTGCCAGCCCATGCTGCAGACAGGACCCTTGCTGGCACAGAGGCTGGATGCSAATCAGACTCAGTGAAAAACAGACTCAACTTGCCAAACCTATGAGGTTTGATCCAGCTGCTCAAGATCTGCCTCTATCCAGTAAAAGCTATTACCTCTGACACAATATCCTGCATAGCAGGGGAAAAGTGTGATTAGTGGGTCGACAGAGCAGTGGCAGCTTCTGGACTGCAGCAGTGTCTGCAGCTCTGAAGAGAAAGCAAAAGGTCAAGGTTCTGGGGGAAAAAAAAACACATACATTGCAAATTAAAAGGGAAAAGAGCAAAGATGCTCTGAACTCCATCTCATTTTTGCTTCAAAGCACTGGCACTGAAACCAGTATTTTAAAACCCCATAAACCAGTAGTAAGGAGCTATTCCTCCACGTGAAGTATAGACATAATGATCTAACAACGCAGGAGATGGTACAGACTCGGCTTTCCTGCTGCCTTCACACGACCAGATTGGTAGGGGAATAGCTGTTCCCTCCGGGACTGCCTCCTGCTGCCCCCCGCCAGGCCAGGCTCCAGGGAAGCAACCAGCCCAGGGCACTTGCTGGAAACAGGCTACGCTGGGTGAATCCGCAGCGCGTTGCTCACGCAGAGCTAATGGACAGCCATTTCATTTCTTTATTAGCTTTGACTTCCTGGTATTGATTTAAGGAGGCTTTTGCTTCACACACAGAATGGATAGAGATTAATGTAGGAGATGTACCATTTTAGGAGATTTGATAATCACCATTGATTATTTGGGTACACAGGAGGGCTGCTCCTCAGCTGACTGCTACGCGAAAGGTTTGCTGTCCCTAGCATTAACTCCCTTGCTGGCACTGGTAGAAAGCCAAAGCTTTATCTTTTCACAGGTTTATTGTACCAGAATGCTCATTTGAATGGATTTTCTGTGTTGAGAAAGGAAAAAAAAAAAAAAAAATGAAGCCATGAGATTGGCAGGAAAGCAGAATATAGCAATGCRCTTAAAGCGTAACTGGTGCAGTCCGCGGCGTTCCTCGAGCAGACACTCGCTCTCCCTAGCTAATGCTCAGGAGCAGATTGCACGAAAGGTTCTCACCCTTCTTAGCCTCGAGATGTAGGGTGTCACCCTGGGAAGGATCCAAACCTTGACAGCTGCTTCACATTGCTGTCTTATTAGGGATAGGGAAAAGGGGATAAAGCACGGTTATGGTATTATGTGGGTCAGCTATGAAGCATGTAAGGGCATTGGTATTTTGCGGCTTACAGACAAAGAGACAGTGTCAAACTGAAAATCTCATTTCTGTCTGTGAAAAAATGGACCAGCTAAAGTCACGAGCAACTACAGAGATTACCATAATTTAAAGGCATTAACGGAAAAATTGCCATTTTTAATTCAGTTTATTTCCTTAGTGCATTTGACAGTACACTGCCTAGTCATTTTCATTGTTCCTCATGCTCTAGTCATTTATTTCCCCTCACCAAACCCTTGCAAAAATGAGTAAGGATTTTATAATTAAGTTTTAGCATTTCATATAATAATATATTAAAAATAATGTAATTCAAAGCAAGATGAGAACAGGTCAGAGCAGTTAAGCATGCAGTAAGCCTTTAAATCCAACCAAAACACTTTTTAAAGTAAAAGTGCTCACATATTTTTAAATCATTATAATATCATATTTATAGCGTTTTGTTTAAAACAAAAACAGTGAAGTGGTTTTTACCTGCTACGATCTGGTCTTACAGTTCTGTGCTTTGCTTGTAAGGGTCACTATCACAGAGCTGCATAATTCAGAATTTTTGAATTATTTTATTTTTTTTGCAACTTGTTTACCACAAATTTGGGCAAGTCCACTAACATTTCCACACCTCAGCCTTTCTGTCTGTGCGACAAAATTATTATACTGCTCTTAGTCATTCATTTGAACCCAAAAGCTTTAATTCACTGCTTGTGAAGTAACACTGCTTGTAAAGTACTTGAACATTTTCTTCTTCAGACCCAGGGCATAACATTATTGTCACTAATTTTTAGAGAATTAAGTGTTGAAATGGGAAGATAGCAGTGACACAGTGGGAGAAAACAGTTTTCAAATATTCARTATTAAACTAATTTAACATTTGAATTTGCCAGAGTCTTGTCTGATAATTTCTTCTCCAGAAGTAGTCTAATTTACTAAACGTTCAGGTCACTGTTAAAGAAATAGCCTATTCTCAGTTGTCAGCATGCAGGCTATAAGAGCATAACCATACAGTTTTACATGTGCACGAGCTCCATATTGATGAGCTACTGGAATCCCTCGGTTAGATTTGATTTCATTACATTAACACTTTATCATTACTACCATTTAATTTAAGCTGCTGCTGACCAATTTAAGCAGTGCTCTAAGATTATTCTTATTTTGATTTAAAGCATTCTCAGCTTCTCCTGTGGTTCTCTCTTCAGATCACCCAGAAGCGCCATACAGGAAAAAACCTCCAGCTCATTCATCAGGAAATCACACAAGCTTATTGAGCTTGTTTGGGACTACAGAGATGCGAAGAGAAGCAGACAAGCAAACATGAGATGAAAGAGCTGTCAGAGGCCACTTCCTAGGAGAAAATCGAGGAGTTACGTGCTGTAGCTGCTGTTCCACGCATTTGCCTAAATCCGTGTGTTGCCRAGATAGCATCTCATCGTTTCTCCAAAGGCCAGATCCACACAGCAGCATTTAATTGACTCATCCACATCACTGACATTACGCGATTGAAGAAAAAGACTCTGCAGTTCCAACGTGCACTTTTGGGCATATGCTGGTCAGAGGACCGTGTCTTTAGCACACAGGCCAGATGTCCTTTTCCAGTCCTTCACCAGAAACGTCAATACAGATATGGATATAAAGTAGCGAAAGCTATACCTTCCCTGCATCCTAGGTCATTCAGTAGGATTTACTCACATTTTTTCTCACCTGGTTTATTGTTACAACATGACTTCAAAAGCCCGTAAGATAACTTTCACGTTTACCTGGACCTGAGAGAACAAGCACAGAACTTGCACACAAGCGTTTCACTAGCACAAATGCACACACGGGTTACAGAAGTGCGGAGAGCAACTCACCGAATGCACAGGAAAGGAGCTGTGCCGGTTGAGAAAGGAGTTAGAGACTGACATAGTGAGGCCCTGAGTGGCACCGGTGTCCTCGGGGGTGAAGGGCACTTTAGTTTGCTGGACACAGTAGGAGACAGAAGGGAAAGAAGAGGCAGCATAGGAGGCCTGCTAAACAGGGGAAAGAAAGCAAGAGACAGAAGAAACAAAGAAAGAAAGCACAGAAAAGACTATGAATAAAGGGTAAGAAACGCTAACTGTAAAACAATGCATATAATGGCTCGCTAAGCAAACAGCTATTCATACAGTTCGTTAGAGCCAGACACACCAATATGTTCTTCTTGAGCTCAGGAGGCATGACAAAAATCACAGTTCAAGTCGTCTTTGTTTCACAAATCCCTTAAAAATAACTCCCACCACCCCCCTTGCAGTCCATCCTGGACAGCTGCTTTGGTGAGAGGCAAGCTGTTCCTCACGGCCCCTTTTCCCTGTGGCATGGGGGGAGATGCCCAAAGCAGGAGCTGCTGCCCAGCAGGGAACTGGCTCTTGTACACTCTTGTTTTATTTTTATAATTTTTTTAGCAACCTTTAGACTGGAAACTGAGGTCTTTTCGGTGTGATCTAGGGGACTTCACAGGTACTCCTGAAATACAGGATAACTGCAATATCCATCACTTTTTCATGGTTTCACTCCAATCCAAAATTATATATCATTTGCACAAGAGGGAGATGTTATACTGTAAGTAATAAATACTTGTTATACTGTAAGTAATAAATACTATTAAGAATTTTCTCCTGATGCACACTACAGTAAGGAGTCTGAGGGAAGCTGGGCTACATTTAGGCTTTCTCAGCACTGATTTGTTGAGTATGATGTACAAACGCTTCATACCTAAGATCTGAAGTTCACTAGAAAGGCCTTTTAAATTATTATTTTATACAGASGAGTCCATTCAGCACAACCTGCCTACTGCTCGAAGGGCAGCTGATATCCATGTGATTTGCTTTTTCAGATCCTCTGAGGGCAGCCAAAGCCGAGGAATAATAGAGTCTGGCAGATTTTACAGGGCTTGCAGAAGGAGCCGAGCGTTGTCTGCTTGCACTGCTTCCCCTACAGAGAGGGGAAGGTATGTGTGGAAGGCTGCACTCTGGGAAACCTTCGCTTCAGGGGAACTGCAAGCAACACCTTGATGGTATCAGCTTATGAGAAGACAAGAATGCCTAGCAGGCAAAACAGTGACATCTTGACTGCCTGGATAATGATTAAAGGACAGGAAAGAAATGCTTTGCTTCAGCTGAGAAATTCAGAAAAGCAGGAGAATTTCTCCCTAGAACAATGACGACTACGGTATTACATAATTCTTGTGACCTGTCTTGAAATCTACCGTTTCCATACTCTCTCTCCTGGTAATGCAGAGCAAGTCACCATCACAGCCTSTTACTAGAATACAGTCAAACTCTAGGAGGTAGGGCAAGGGATTACAAGCAATGTCACAGTCCACGGATCACACTGAAAATGGGACCGGAGACTCCGGAAAGCTGCCTGATCCTTTGCAGTGGAGTCCTGTAGACTCTTTAATGCCCTTGCAAAGCAGGTGGGACACGGGCATTTAAGGTCTCAACACACAAAGCAGTAATGGATAATACTCAGATCAGCTTAGCCGGAAACAATACTACAGCTTTCTAGGATTCCTACCTGTGTCACAGGAATGCAGTTACGTGAATCCTGAAATTAGAGCTCTCAGTTGCTTTCCCCACTTGATTAAAAGTAACAGCATTGGACAGTCAAACTTTAGCACAGATAAAACTTGAAGAAATATTGCAACAGTCACTCCTGTGAGGATAAAATCATGGCTCTGTTCCCAATATTTCCTCTTAATCTATTAAAGCCATGGCCAATGTAAGTTAGTTCAGCCCAAAAGATTAATTTTTTTTGAAATAAAGTAAAAAAGATAATAGGAAGAATAAAATAAACAAAAGCCCCAAGATGAAAGTTAAAAAAAAGGGGGGGATTACCCTTATAAAGAAATAGTACCAAAAAGCTCCATTTTAGTTGGAAATCAAACTTCTGTTGCTATCATTGAAGCCAGGATTTCATCCACCATGTGGAAAGTGGCATTTGCCATAATGCCAAATCCATATACACTTGTGAATGCACAGCTTCATATAGCTGCAGTCTGACAGGGCCAGAAGAAAACTAYGAATTTCCATTTTCAGAAGGCAATTAGCATTCTCATCAAATGCACGAGAACAGCTACGAACTGATGCAAAGCCTTGGGACATGCAATAGCAGAGCTTCTGCTGGGATGGCCTGCCAGCTCCCATTGCCACAAAACTGCGAAAGAGAGGTAAAATCCTGAATATCATAATGGGACTAATGTGGAGAAAACATGCATAAGCTAAATAATGGCCATACCAAAGTTCTGTGGCTCTGGGGAAGCCTGAGCCAGATCGGCAGCAATTATGTTTAAAAGGTTAATGTCAATGACATCTTTGACAACAGTTTCAAAACAATTTTGGAAAAAACAGTGCAGCAATCTCTAGAAAATTCTGTTGCCCAGAGTGTCAAAATCTTCAAAGCATTTGTYATTATACGAGCCAGCAGTCTGGCACGGTTTCAACCACACCATGTGGAAGACTTGTGTTTCACTTTTAAGGTATTTATGGGACTTTCAGAGCTCGTGGGGAACAGTCTGCACGTGGAGTTTGAAAGGAACACAGGAGCTCAAAAGTAGACAATGCAAAATGCCTCAAAACATGTTAACAAGATGACAAGCAGCACAATGCAGATGATACCAGTGGAAGATCCTCCCATAASAGCAGCCCGTCAGAAACCCAAGTAGTAAGACAGAGCTGTTTCAGAGGGGGGATCGCGCACCCTGCCTGCGCAGGGCCCYGCAAACACCACTCACCAGCTGCCGCTGTTTTGGTGGGAGAGCAGGAGGAGGTGCCAGATCTTGCGAGGGGTCTAAGCTGATAAAGGAGTCATTGAAGCCATAGACTTCCATGAGGTGCTTGTTCTTCTGCTGGTAAATGTGCTCGTTCTGAGGCGTCTGGTAGAACATGGATGGCTGCGGCTCCGAGTAGTCTTCCACAAACTGCATATACGCCATCACTGTAACACACACACACAAAAAAAAACCTCACTCATTGCTCCTAGCCTGCAAGCTACGGCTTTTGCTGCAACAAGCAGACAGAATACCCATTCCCAAAATAACCAAGAGTAAGGCCATGCTATCCTTCTCATCATGCTTTGCTCCAGGGCCAGGAGCAGCAAGGCACCTCTGCTCTGCTCACAGGTAATTCACACAGTAAGTCTCCATTCATCTCGGAGGAAAGAATCTACAAATATCTCTTCCTGCAAGTCAGAGCACAATAAAGTAATCACAGACCACAAACAGAYATTTGGCAACAGTTTTGTTTAAACCAGTAAGGTCTCCAAAAGCTTTTTTGAGAAGCTTGATCCACTGACTCTTAGCCCAAATCCCTTCCTCACAATAACTCACAGCAATTTTGAAAATATTTCTCAACAGCTAATGCCCAAACCCTCCCATCAAAAGAAACAGAGTAATTTCACTTTGCTTTCTAGGAAGGGCAAGTTACCTTGCACAAAGATGCAACCTTGACAACAAATATAATTCTCAAACCTATAATAATTCTCATACTTGTAGTCAGCAAGATTGCTAGAATGAGAGGGCTTACAATCTTTTTCTTGTTAGAAAACACCTACCTGTGAGATTGAGTTCACCTCTCCCACAGCTATTTTGTGCTGCTACCAAAGCTGGCACACGGGCCTTGCTTTTTAAAAGTGCCACCGACCAACCATGCAACCTACCTCATTGACTCAAATCTAATTGCAGCTAAACATCCCCTTTTAAACCATCTTAGCATCTCTAATTCTGCAATGGAATCCAACTGATTCAAAGGCATTTCTGAAATGCAGTATAAAATGGTATTTCTGAGATGCAGTATAAAATGAGATCAAATCTCAGTGGACCTTTACATCTGTGTAATACCCTCCAAGAATCAATGAAAAAAAAAAGACGACACAAGTCTGCCTATGTAGCTCTGACAGAGGACTAGACACTGTCATGGTATTTTAGTGTGGGAGGGGAAGAAAGCACCCAGTAGTCATAGAAAGACTACAAAACCCCAGAATGATTAAAAGATCAGAAATACACCTAATAAAGAGAAAATAAATAAATAAATCTTATCTGTATATCCAAGAACAGAAGCAAGAAATGTATTTAAGTGTCATAAAAAGGAACAACTAGGGCCCTTTTGCAAATAGGCCGTCATGCACAAGGTATTCTGTGATCATTCCTCCCCTCCTCTTGTTAAACATGCAGTTGTCAGTTTTTGTAAATCTGGTCATTAGGTGGCAATTGTTCAGCTTCTACCAGCATTTTAGTTGTACAGCTGAAATGAATGGATGACTTCAGTGAAAGCTATAAATAAATGCTCACAATGCAGTATTTGCACATCATGAAGCTGGTTCCCACACTAGCTGCAAGCCAAAGCGCTCTGTTCACCTGCCAATAGAGATCTACAGGCCAGCCAGCTTCAACAGGATGCAGCCGTGCAAATGTGTCGGCAAGGAGTTGATTTGCACCTGTCTTTTGCACCTTTTTTTCAGATTTCCTCTAATATTTTAAACTCCGTGTAGAAATGGAGCTAACACAGCTGCCCCTTCCCACAGAATTATATCCCTCCTTCAAAAAATAGAATCAAAAAAAGAAAAAAGAGGAAAGAAAAAAGAGGAAATAAAGAAAAAAGCACCATGGCAATCAGACTGCAGGAAACCTCAGCTGATACATTGCAATCCCAAGTGGTAACACCTGCTTTTCCCATCCTGTGACCCCGCTCAGTGCTGCCAGTGGACAACCTGTTCACATCCTGCTGTACTGTCAGCTCCTGCTGAAATCCTGACCTTCAGTACCCCCTGCTAGGCAAGCCTGGCTCCTCTTCCTCCCTCAGCAGCCCTTCTGGGTTCCCAGCACCCCTTCAAAGATATAACTCATCATCCTTGCTGCTTTAGACCTTTTATTCCTGAAAGGAGATGTGTTAAGCTGCATGCACATGTGTGTATTTATATCTGCTGCTCACTTGCTGGGGTAGGCACTCGCATTAAAGTGAAGATCAAATTCACTCCCTCTCAAGCAGTCATGTTAATTTTAACCTAAGTCCTAGCAGTGAAAAGGAGTGTGTTCTGACAATATTTTCCTACTTGAAATCAAGGTGGAGGAGTTTCAGTGTAGAACATACAGAATYGGTCAAATAACAAGTCTTTTTAAACATCAGCAATACAGTTGACTCAGCTACTCCCATTAATACTTGTGCCCTGCAATATGCCTTGATATCACAAAATATCTTTAGAGGACAAGCTCCAAAGAAAGCTTATGAAAGATAYCTCTCTAGCAGCAAAAGTGAACTGAGGATCAATACTCATTGGAATGTATGGAGGACAAGAGTTTGAGACCACAGCCTGAGCTCTGATCGACTGACCAGGACAGAAGCCAAGAAGCTGGGCCTGGGAATCTCGGCACCATGCAGCAAACACTGCGAAATTCAGACAAACCCTTCACGTGGAGTTACCTACAAAAACAGTGCTACAAGTAACATTCAGATCTTAAGATGACACCCAGGATCAATATCTGTGAGCTCCTGGGTTCATAAGTCTGCACAAGACTATAAACTTGGGAAGCAYTGGTGAAAAAGGTAACGCATTAGACACTTGGGTAAAATTAAATTATTGTAACTGAAAGTAGTAAGCCTGAACACTGTTGAGAGCCTTCACTCAATCTGCAAGAAAATAATGAAGAGCTCTTTTATCTCAGCTCCTCATGACGCTAATGCATCTCATTGCCATGGCAGCTCTTTGCCTCACTTGTCAGAACTAGTCCAGGGCAGGTGAGCATGTCTCTGCTTCTGCTTTGTCCTCCTCTGTGTTTTTAAGTAAAAAAACAGTTGGTGTGGTGAAATATAATCCTGTCTCAGAAGTAGAGATTGCAGAGCACAGATTAAAATGCGCATAATTTAAATACTCTCAGTCTTGAACAGGAGAGTGAGGGAACAGAAGCAGCCCCGCGATGGCGGTTTGCACAGGGTCTTCTTTCTCCCTGCCCCCTCTACACCCTCCCCTCTCTGCTGTGGCTTTTAACAAGGCAGAAATTCAAAAAGCAGATGGGAAATTACATCACCAGCTCAGATCAGGCTGCACACCCTGCAGCAGCTCTGTACACAGAGGGAAGGACGGGGGCTGGAGCCTCTTCTGCRGCGAGCAGCCAGGGTGGCACGTCGTAGTCCCAAGACAGTGCCTTGGGAGAGAAGGGTGGAGTGAGAGAAACCTTGCCCACCAGAACATCATGCTCGACTTGTGTCAGCAATGAATCAAGACAGAAAATATTTGGAAAAAAAAAAAAAATCTCAGCCGGTAACTAGGAACACCTTCCCAGCAATCTGCTAACAGTGTCTTGGCTGTCATTTCTAAAAGAGCTAAATCTGTTCAGGGATTTCTAGCTTACAGCAGCTATGCCCACATGGTAAAAATCACAGGTATTGCTCACACTGCAACAGAGGCACATGAGTCAACTAGCAGCGCAGCAGCGAGCTCTGCAACCAGGGAGGATGGATGCTGTCCTGAAAGCAGCATCTGGCTGGGGGAGAGGAGAGAAAGGTGAAAGACAGCAAGCAACTTCTGGTCAGGAAAAGACACTCTCAGACCAGTGGTTCTTGAGGTTCGCAAGGAGTTCCTAGAAGATTATCAGCAATAAAGCACATCCGCAATATCAGTAAGGCGTGATAAGGAAAACCCACTGACTCCTGGCACGGTGTCACCAACTTGAGTTACACCTACCCCGGCACAGGGGCAACGGGTTCATGCATATAGAAAAGAGCCAAAATAATGGCAAATATCAAGCTATACCACGTGCCAACTTACAAGGTCAAATAAGCCAGTCTTTGCCATCACCTCTGGGCTGAGAGGTGTTCTTCAAAAGAGCTTGTATTAYATCCTGGCTAAGACCAGACTGCCCTCAGCATGGTTCCTCCAGTTAAATACCAGCTGCTTCCAGGGCACCTGGATGCATTTTGTTCCCATTGACAGGGAGAGAAACATGAATAAATGCCTTGCYACTAGTTTGCAAGCTGCCTGAGGGGGAAGGATTTTGCTATTTCAGACCATGGGTTCTTCATGGCAGAATCTGTTCCATGTCTGTGTCTTGGACAGCAGGAGCACGATGTTTGCACCCAAGTAGAAGTCTGGAACAACTTGCCATTAGCACAGTAACATGTACTCTCACAGCACTGTAAAATAATAACTCATGCCAGACTAGGAGGTTTATCACTTCCCTGTTTGAATTATACAGAAGATGATTCTTGGAGGTCTCTCTGAGCACAGCTCACAGTAATGCACATGGTTAAGTCAGGCAGAATTTTATATACATTATTAACAAAAGCACCGTGTAAGTCTCCACTGCAACATTTCCTGCCAACTAGCCAACTACCAAAAGATGACCCACAACAAAGGGACCACAATCAAGTCCTGTCTGTGAGAGTTCTAGATATTTTAAATAATTTCATGTATCTCATCAGGATCTGATGAGTTTGCTGGGGTTACAGAAGCAAGGATATGGAAGCAACACTGCCTCATCTATGKGATTACAAAAGGGTATCTACATGCATCAGCCTCTAGACCAAAAAAAATTCCTGAGTGCTATTGTACAGCCTGTGTAACGTTCTACTGYCCTTCTTGAGCTGAAAATAAAAGCAAAACTAAAAACTACAGATCTGTGCTGTGATATATTGTGGAGTAAAGACAATCTAAAACAAGTTCCTAGTGTCACAYGAATGCAATTAAAAACTCTGCAGCAGTCAGGTATTAGTCCAACTACTACTACAAGCTTTGCACCAAAGACTCTTTATCAAATTGTCAGAGCTGACAACACATTAGAGAACAGCTTTGACCCTCCCTAACGATGCAACCTGATCAATACTCTGAGAGCTCCTGATAGTGCTGGGTGACAGATGACAGTTAACTCTATTTTAACATCAAAGAAAACTGACATGCAAGACCTGGCTATTGGGGCTACAAGTGTAGACAGGCAACAAAGGAGAAGATAACTTAAAATTGTTTTTAAGTAACTCCTTGACTTCACAAAACATCTCATATGATAACAGAAAACAAAGACACAGGGCTTAAAGAGAAAAGTAAACACCCATGTCTCTCAAGCGTGGATGGATTGTAAAACTGCCCCTTACCCAAGGTTCATCCAGGCATCTCCACTTCCTAAAGCTCTAAAGCTTTCTATGTGTATGGAGCAGCATCTCCTTGAATCCACCCTGGTTTATATGGTGTAAAAGTACYTGGATAGCACTCATTAAAAAGATGCAGAGTCCACAGATGCTACAAAAGGGAGGATCTGTATATCACGTACCCCTTCTGCTAGTGCTACACACAGGTATTTAGAACCACAGAAGTCACAACAACCAACCCTCACGATAGACTGTACCACCTTCACTGTCTCTCTGTTGTCGAAGACCAACATTTAGCTCCTTCCTAAGCTTTATTGTTTTAATATAAATGTATTCAATATAAATGTATTTGCTTTAATTACCTTTTAATTATTTGCTTGTTTACTTACTAGAGAGAGAGAAAAGTGATTTCTTGTATATGGGGACTCCAAACTACAGGAGAATCACTTTCAGGTGGGTCAGGCCTTGTAGTCTGATTAAAATTCTGGAGGTTTACAATTGTGGTCTGGCCACCAAGGCATGGTATTTGCTAGTGGAAATGCTTTTAGTGGATGCCCTTTTAAAAAGTGAATGGCACAGGAAATTACCATAGGAATAGGCAGAATACTGGCTTTGTAGCATGACACACTGATCTCACTTCCAGTTTTCTCCCTGCGAAAAGACTACAAACTGCAAAAAATGAGTCACAAGGCCAACTCAGCACTTTTCAAATCAGCTCTTCACATCGGCTGCAAGTCATACAATTTAACGTTGTTGATCTAGATCTTGAATACGCTGCCTCCTCATGCACTGTTCAACTGTAAAATTAGTCAATGACTGGTAAATTAACATTTGCTGGATCTCACTGTACAGTCCACCATCTTCCTTGACAGATCACTATGATTGCTTTTTCGGCAAAAGGATTCTCATATTTTAAGCCACAAATATTAAAGAAATCAGAGTAAGATCATGAGCTCAAGTTGCTCTGGTGTGCCAGGAATCTGGCTGGGGATRGAGAGTCTTTGCATTTAGAGGCTGCTCATTTTAACGATGTGAGAAATTCTTAGGCATAAAACGGAAATGAGATCCCAGAGCAAAACAGCAGTAGCGGACACTAGGCTAATAGCGTTGTCTTGCACAACCATGTGGGTGACTTTGTTCCAACTGCCAAATAACTGCACTGGCAACGCTCAGTTTTGGGCAGAAAAGCAGCCTTTTCTCTGAGCTCTTGGAGAGCACTCAAGTCTTTTCTGCAGTGGGAAAACATTCATAAAGCAGGGGCAGGAGGAAAGAACAGACATAAAAAGAGAGGATAAACCAGGAAGATTTGGAAGGCACAGTGCCCCAAAATTTCACACTTAGGCAAAGAGAAGTAAGCTGTTCTCACTACAATAATGTAGGCGCTGCATGTTGCCAGTTCCCTGGGACCGGACCATTCCAGGCTCCCACAGTTACTCACTGCCCAGAGGACTGACACTTCCCTTCCATGCCTTYGACACTGACCGTGAGTGATTTTGAACCCAAGTGAGCAAGGGCATTACCCTGGGGTCATCATTATTTAGTGGTCACCAGAAGCATGACAACTGCAAGGAAAGCAAAAAGTAACCCTCTCCCTCACCCCCCCCCCCCCCAAAAAAAAACCCCACCAACACAAACACTTGCTTACTGTGTTTGTTCTTCTTCTCTGGCAAAGGTGGTGGCTTCTCTGGGTCATTGGTAGAATCTGGAGCAGCAAAGTTAGTAATGAATTCAGCTGGTGCTGAAGAGTTTCCTTGCTGGAAGGGCAAAACAGCAGCAAACGGTGTGAAGGGTACTGACGGGACAGACCCTGCATTCTGCAAATCATCTTCTGAGATGTTATCGTACTGTGAAGGGTGCCTCTCGTATGAGACCTTGCAGCCTGAGTTATCTGAAGTCTGAGAGGTTGCGCTTCTCCTCTTCTTTTCTGGTAAAGCTGGAGGAGTCTCTGTTGGCTGCGCTGCTCCCGTCAGGCTGCAAAACTCCAGCGGAGGAGAGCTGCCCTGCGGGAGCTGGAAAGCATGTCCATGAAAAGGGGAGCCAGACTCGCCCAAGGACTCTGGCAATGGGCTGAGGATACTTGGCATCTGCTGAGGTATCTGATCAGCATTTGAGAGGTCCTGCTGCAGAAATTCATAGTCCGGATCATAGTGATCTGATTGATCTGGTTAAACAGAGAGGACAGGGGAACCATGCATTAGTTTCTCTCTCCCACTCTTCAGCCTTCTCAGTTCTGCCCCTCCCACACCATCAGTTAATTTCCAGTTATTTAATCAGTTAATTTAATTAGAGTGGCATTTCCTTGCAGCAGAGATCAACTTGCTACACCTTTTGGAAAGAAACCCAAACCATATCTTTAATTCTTTACATTAATAAACAAACAACAAGAATTCAAGTCATTGGAGAGGTTACTATACTTTGTATTTATATTTTTGTTTCCCAGGACCTAGAAATAACATTTCTTCAGTCTAACAGGACTGACATGTTCTACTGATGTCTATAGACAAGGCTGAAACAAAACATCCAACCTGAAATCTGAACTGAGTTTGAACACAATCATCTATAGCTAGAGAAACAAATCCTTTGGGGCTTTTTCCTATCCAATAGGATATAATTCTTACAGGACTGCCTGCAGTAACTACACGAAAACAGTTGCAGGAACAAGCCATTTACTTCTGCATCACAGCTCTGAAAGGTCCCAAACTGGAGCGCTTTGGGCTCCTCCAGTAGTCCTGGACCATCCCCTGCTTACCTAACGTTTCACAGCTTGTGTTGCGGGAGCACTGACCACTGTCACGGTCCAGAGAGGAGAGCTGCTCATCAGATTTGCTGAGTTTGCCGATGCTACTGCACGGTGAGAGGCGAGGAGATTCCCCCCCATAGGAGTGGCTTCCACCYGACAACCTTCTCTGGGCATAGCAGTCAACATCAAAATCCTTAAGCAAAAATAAATAAAAATCATTCTTCACAGCTTCTTAGCAAATTAGACACAGACGAGGCGAACAMCACCTCACAGCTGTGTTAAGACAGCAAGAAAGGGAGTATCAGTGTGGCCAGCCCTCGCCTGCTAGACAAGCCCATCTGCACCACAGAAGACCTCTGATCTGGCGAAGGGCAGAAGACAAAGCAAGTACAGGACAGCAGAGCTCTGTGCGCACTTGCTCCAGGACAGCCTGTGCTGTGATCCAAAGCTGATTTCACAGACTGCTGAAAAGATGACTGAGTCCTTCACTACTATACACATCTGAGGACTGCTTGACATGACACTGATAGCAGTAATTAGACTGCYAGATTTCTCATTAAAAAAATGTGGCTTTGCTGAATATTTGGTCAGCTGAGGTGCATATAAAGGATAAATAAACTATAGGGCGATACAGCTAATTGCAGCTTTTTATGTCTATGGCTATGTTTTTATTTCAGAAATTACCTCAAGTTCATCAACATGCGAACATCTCTCAAGGGTTCCCAGTCCCACAAAACAATGTGTGAGTATATTAGTTACTGAAAAATTGTCATAACTTTATCTGGGTCAGCCAATTGACAGCAGATGACCCCTAAGTAAGGATCAAAGGTTTGGGGATGAGGACAAGATTTGATTTTGGTGCAATGCAAATCATGATTCAAGTCCTCATTGCAGATTTAATAAGCTCCTTAAGGCAAAAAAAAAAAAAAAAAATTTTTTTACAACATTGTAAACCGTAGATTAGTGAGACTGATGGAATGTGACTAATATCTGCAGTCCCAAATTTCCCATTTTTCTTCTAGAAAATTTAAAAATTTTCCCCAAGTACCAGCAGTGGCCCGAACAGTCACTCAAACTATCATTTAGGTTAAGTGATGTTTTAAATTGTGACTAGATGAATAAAAAATTCTGATCTCAGTGTGCCACATGATCCCTGGCCTACAAGTGAACCTTGGTAAGATCTTGGTCAACTTCAGCCAGCCACTCTATACCCTGATCTATTTGACAGCAACACTCATCCTCTCAGATCTTTACATTCTGTTACAGGCAACAAAATTTGTAGCAATTTGTTAGTTAAATTCAAGAGCAGTAAAAAGATCRTTTGGGAAGAGCAGAGGTGTATTGGGAACTGCACAGCTTCAGGTTGCAGCATTACTCTGAACTTTTGCTACCTTCCACAACATGTTTCCTCTGGCTTTCTCAAGGGGGATATGTCATTACCTGTCTGTTGATTCCCACAGGTAAACTGGACCCACTCGTGGCTCGACTCATGGGGGCCACAACTGCCACTCTGGTAGGGGAAGGTGCTGACTGCCGCTTTTTAGGGGGCAATGCTGGAGGAGGGCTGCAAGACACAACAGGCATTGATATTTCTAATAGTCTATGAACAAAAAGACTTTTAGAGGCTTCATGAGCTGGAAAACATGCTTCTGCCACGCTCAAGGCTCACAACTTCTTCTCTGGCGCTTGCCAGAAACTACTCAAAGTGTATTCACTAGCTAATATCAATTTAAGTGTACTGAAAACCCTCATAGGAAAGGTGCTGTTCAGTGAAGTTTTTTTTAAGCTTAGAAGAAAGTTGGTATTTCCAAAACAAAAATAATTGCTGTTTTAGAATTATTTTAATGAAGCTAATTAACAAAACAATTATTTTTTAAATAAAAATGGTCAAAGTCCAAATTAAATGCTTTGGTGGACCTGCAGATTGTTTCAGTTCACAGAAGTCCCTCTTCCCAAACCTCCCACATTTGCCCTTTTCCATTCTTGGTGAACTTCAGCGAGACAAGATGATCAGTATTACTCTCACCATGTCTATTGGGTGGACTCATGTTTTGGCACAAATCTGTTTCAGATACACATATTATCACTAACTAATGAGATTTTACCACTGAACATTAGTTTAGATTCCTAATGACACATAAATAACGCATTTACCAAGTGTTTAAGGTTCCCAAGAGCACATATATTCTGTTCCTGGAACATACCAGGAAATTTTTATAACCCATGAGAATTCATAAAATACACAGAAACGTGATTCTTTTTGCCAACCACAGCCCTCAATGCCACATTTCCAAATTATCACATGACATGCATTTTCACACCACCCATTAGCACCACTGCTAGAGAAGAAAAAAAAAATATCACACACACAGACCAAAAAGCTGTAAGTAGGGGGTTTGCTTTTCTCAAAATAGAACATAGAAACTTTCATGTGGTTACTAGTAGAAAAGAGTAAGAACAACCAAGCAAAAGATTATTTTCATGCACCGTTAGCTCCTTTCACTCTTAAGTTGATAACCAATGCAAAAYTAGCTGGATGTGCAGGATAGATAATCGCCAGCTGAAGCTAACAGAACTTTTCCCATGGGATACAACAACAAGCAATACAACCGAAACAGCACAGGATAGCATTGTATAGCATTTCTTATAGTTTTAAATGAAGCTCTTAGTCACTCCCGTGATGCCTCTCATTCAAGAATCTCAGGGCACCACACTATGTTCGCAGAAAAAACAAAGAAAGGRAAAAACAGACAATGAAGAAAACTGCTCGAAACAAGGCAGAAAGCAGGTATGTAAATGGATTTCCAGGTGTGGGGAACAACAACTCTGGAGGACAGGAAATTCAGAGCCACCACTATCTCATATATGGAGCTCTCTTGCATACACTTTGCCACTTTGTCTAAAATACCAAGAAGCTGGTGAGGACCACTGGTATTCTTCAGTCTGCTGCTTTWCCAGTATTACCTGTTTTCTGCCACACGAATGCAAGGCAGGGGGGGTTTAGGAGGTGCAACCTCTTCATCCATGGAGTCAGTCAGTAGCTCATTGGATTGAGTCATATTAGTTGTCTTGTTGAGGATCTCCATCTCTCGGTCTGTGAGGGGAAGTTCTGAGGGGCTGCAAAGAGCAAAATACAGAAGGTAGATCATAAAAAACAGATGGAACACAGCATGTTGACAGACTATTACAATTTGAAATCATATACAATGTGAAAGAAACCTACAGCAAAATGCAGAATTCACATCTATAAGGACAATTCCATGTCTACCCAGAATACAATGTGCAAGTGTCACAGCCAAGTGATTTTTCATTGCCAGATTTTGGCATCTTTCCTATCATAGYACACTGTCCTCTTCACACACAGCAAGGAGTGATCTCACTATAACCCGTAAGACTAAGAAAGTATGATGCTAACCACTGTGAGGAACAATTGAATGTTTAGGTCAACTACAGCAGTCAAAAATTATTCCCATGAAGCTATTGTTTTAGGCTTGCATGCACAAGAAATATTTGTCAGTGACCCACCTGTCAGATTTACATGCTGGTAAACTGGGTTTAACTGGGCTTGTGGGAGAGGGATGCTCCTGCTTTTCAATCGTGAGTCTGACCAGTTCCTAGTGGAGGGAGGGGAGAGAAAAAAAAAAGCAAAAATTCAGTGTTTGCTAAGAGCTGCACATTAACACCACAGGACAGAAAGGGATGCTACTGCAATAAACTCCCAGTTATTCAGCTTATAGATTATCAATGACAAGGACACAGCAACAGCTGAGCTGAGTATAAGTCAGGTAAAGAGCCATGCAAAAAATACTGCTTCTAAGGAGCAGTAGTTGGACCTAGCAGTAGCTTAGCCATATTTGAGTTAAGTTCATAAACACTGGCCCTACGGAGATTCTGCACAAACTCACATAGATGAGATTTTGCTGCACTTGCCCACTCTTCCACAATCACAGATGAGTTCCAGTCACCACAGTACCCCAGGGAAGGACAAATTGATTTTGCATACATAAACGTAAGTRCAGAAATGCCTTACACAATGAATAATTTTCATCAAGCCACTAAAAGTGTTAAATAATTGCTTTGTATTTTATAAACAAGTGTTTTGTGTCACATATTTTTGTCCAAAAGCAGGTTTGCTGTAATATCTCCACCAGGGAATGAGATGGTGAATATCTTTATTAAAAAGCCGCTTGCCTTGAGGCCATTTTTAACATGCTAGCAATGGAAGTCTTAATCATTCAGGGAACTACCATAGTGTATCTGCTATAGGCAGATAAGACTGTGGATAAAGAGACAGGGGCATGATAATCTTGCACTGTAAGTCTGCCAGCAGTCAAAACAACAATCATTCGCATCAGAAGGATGGAGAGAACATTTTACAGATGTCTGAGGCTGACAAGCAGATCTGCTGCTCCCAGCTATAAACACATGCCCGCTCAGAGGTGGGCTGGATAACTGGCAGTGCTTCCCGACAGTATCGGCTTCCCTGTGCCCTATACGAAGGAAACTCCATGGGATTTTTTTTTTTTTTTAAGTAGCCTGAAGTACAGTGTCATCAGGCCAGTATCATCATCATATCCAAGTCTACTGAGCTGAGAATTGCTCTTCAAATGCAGTAACTGAAACTGGAATGTCGTCATCATCCTGAGGTAGAGAAACACTCTAGCTCACAGATTTTTACAGACAGCTCTATTTAAAGCTATACTTCCATGCATGCTCAACAACAGGAACACCACACTGCACGGCATGTGCAAAGGATGGAAAAATGCAACTCATTTCAACGAGGCTGAGTGTCCACACAGTCAGTTTCGGTTTACACATCCTGTTTAGATTCTCACCGAGCTGCGCTCCAAAAAAATTCACACGGCRTCAACTAAGAACAGGACAAAATATGCAGCTTTAACGAAGCGCTCCCAAAAAATCCCTCACGTGGGGAAGAAAGAAAGTGCAGAAACAGTGCCTACGTCCATTTGGGCTAACACTATTAAGAGGTTCCTGTGTGGGACAGACACAAGAACCCTCATGAGGAACAGAAGGTTCTGTGAGAAGTGCCCTTATGAAAAAAACCCTAGCGTTAGGTTGACAACAGCTCATCCAACTCCCACCTTCAAACAGAGCTGGCCACGTTTGTCCATGGGTGAATAATGCTACGAGCAGCAATAGTCCTATACAGGGCTTTTGGCTGTCTATAAACTCCAGTGTGCTAATGTACACTACAGAGCATGCACAGAAGTGAAACACCAAAAACCCTTCCACCACAGAAGAACTAGAGATGATGCGAACATTGAATTAACCACAGATTTCTCTGCTGAATGTCCCCAATTCACCAGCTGTTTTAACAGAAATTATTTTTAAAAAGTGCTTTCCACCATGCTCTGAAAGACTGCTGGCTTTTCTTCTGAGGCTAAAGAGAGTGTAATTTGGGGAAATCTCATACACGTACTATTAAAATGAAAAACAAGGGAAAAGTTTCGAAAAGGAAGAAAAATTGAGAGAATCTTAGCTAAAAAAAAAAAAAAAGTATTTGTATGAAGAGTGTTCATATACAAACAGGCAACTGGGTCCAGAGGATGCATAATCTGAATTTAAAAACCTGYCGTTCCATTCAAGCTTTGAAACTCCCCTATAAAGTTTACAGAACTTCACTAGGAAAATCAAATACAGGATTTGTGAGTCTAGAATCCCAAAATAAGGCTTTTCCATAAATTCTACGATTTGGGAATCAGAGTGATACCATTCTGCTCTTCCAGCTGCAGCTGGCACCTTCTGCTCCAAGTCACCGTCAGGGCTGCAAGGTGACATGACGGATTGCCACCTCCCTGCCTTCTGAATAAAATGCCATGACTGAAGAGGCTGCTGGAGAGACTCTCGTACACTTCAGCAGACTTTGCATCACACCCTGTGCGGCTGTCAGGTACTTCCTGAGCAAGAGCAGTGACTCCATGCAATGCATAAAAGTGGAGTAGGTGAAATAAAATACAAATCAAAAGCTAAAATGCTCCTTAGACACTTTCCCCCCTATTGGAAAGGGCGAAGGAAGGGAAAGGTCAAGTTTTGACAAATGTCACCACATTCCCTAGACCTCTACCTTCTCCTCTCTCCACCAACCCCAAAATGAGAACTAGGGTTTGAAAAATCCAATCAAGATCTTTAGTGTATACACAGAGGTAATCAGTGCACAGCTGCACCAGATGCACATTATGCTATTCCTGATCAGCAAGCAAAGAGATTCCTGCAGCAGTAATTACAGATAATTAAACCCTCTCTCTATACTTATGCTACTTCAGCA
Source organism: Rhea americana (assembly GCF_003343005.1). Classification (NCBI taxonomy): domain Eukaryota; kingdom Metazoa; phylum Chordata; class Aves; order Rheiformes; family Rheidae; genus Rhea; species Rhea americana. Next base: position 2,480,265 of record NW_028187166.1, on the reverse strand, counting down.
AACTGGAAATTCCAAAAAGAGATGGATCTTTAAGAAGTTACATAATCAAAACAAGATTTTTTTTCTTATTACATATATAGAGCAAAGCTCTAAAACCTGAGTTCAAAACAGCAAATAATAAAAGTGAACAAGCTACTCCTTTATGCTCAACTCTGAAAATAAAGAGGGAAGCAAGCACTGAAATGTGGAAGTGGATCTTCTGAAATCTGCCAGAAGAGAAAAAAAAGGCTCTCCACAGCAGAGAAGTGTCCGATATCTCAGTTCTGCTTCCAGATCTGAACACTGGCCTGGCCCTCCTAAAATAAAACTTGTTCCTTGCTACGCGGCAGGAGAGGAGCACACGCCACTTCCAAATGCTGACCTGCTGACAGGCAGACACATTCGTGCCTACCCAGACAGCCACACATCTGCTCTAATCATGCTTTGAGCAGACCAGACATAAGCCAGCCCCAACTGGAAGTCCAAAATAACTGTTAGTGCAACAATAAAAAGGGAGACTTAATATAGCCAGGTCTCTGTGCAGGGCTCGATCACCGAGGCTTTGCAGCGCACTAACATGCCGGCGTGGCTTCCACGCCAGTCTGGCTCACGGCGTGGGCAGAGCGTGCACACGAGACCTTCCACCCAGCATCCGGGCATGCTGCTTTGGCTCGAGAGCAACAGGTACCARGTGTTTAAATATGCTTTAAGTGAAAGGGAAGCGAGTGCCAAATCTCATGCAATGAGATTGCACACAGCTCTCTCCTTGATCTGGTAACAACGTGKTTTTTCACAGGATTGGATAGAGCCACTAAGTGATAACAGAGTTACTGCCTTGCCATTTACTGGTATATTACAATTCAGATACCACAGGGCAGACTTTCTTGTACTGCAAATTGCTGCTCAAGTCCAACACTAATAGCAGCTGAGACTTCACACTAAACTCTTCTCTATTCTGCTGTGCAAATTTAATACTAGCTTTACTTTTCAAATCTGGAGTTTAAATTTAAAGGGCATATTGTGCAAAGTAATTCTGGAAAATCTGTCGTATTTAGGTGATGGGAAAGTTTTATTTCAAAGATATCYGTTTAAAAGGCTTGGAAAAAAACACTAGGATTTAATATGTGTGTTAGAGTAACATTAAAGATAGATGTTCAAAGCATGCAAACTACACACCAAGAGTCCTGAAAATGTGATAATCAAAGCCTGGGAGATCCATTTCCCCTTAGCATGCAGTTCCAGGCAATGAAAACTAAGCCAGGTTTGGGTGCAGTGAAAGATATCTGTTCATGATACACTAATCCAATTGAACCACCTGCTGCTGTTCTTAAAAATCTATCCCAATTTTACTTCTGCACTAGATCTAAACATTCCTCTTTAGTTTCAGTCTTGCTGTTTAAGAGAGACTTAAATTTCTTTACAATTTTTAAAATAAGATTCCCAGGAGATATGGTGGTCTCTTTGCTGCTGCCCTGAGCCCAGGTCAAGTAAACTTTTATGCAGTGCTAGGACAGCAGAATGAGCAGCCTCCACAGCCCTCAGAAGAGAAAAAAGGCTTGGAAAACAGTGAGAAGCACTGGTATCAAAAGCTTACTGGGAGATGGAAGGAAAGCCAATAGCTTTTCCGAGGTAAGGCAGGGAGGAACCTTCTCAGGGATACAAAGGTTTCAGTTAAGCTTTTACATTGTTACATAAAATAAATTTCCAGAAAACTTAGYTTAGCTCATCACCTGTCCCACACTCTAATCTGATGGCTGGAAGTGGTATGTATTCCTGATGAATAGCTTTAAATTTATGTTAAGAGAGGGGCTGGAATCTTCAATTCTCTGTGGGCACTGATAGGAATCATTTCCATTAAATTTTGTCTAGACAGAAAATATGCAAACTCTGACCTGTAATTTGCATGCAGAATGGGAAAAGGCCTGCTGAAAATTTAATACAATGCTCAATAAAGATTTATGGCTTCTGGCAATCCATCCAAATGACTGGGTGAGCATTTCAGAAGCGCACATTATTAGCACAAATGGTTTGACTAGTGTTTAACCAACGCACCAAGCAGGATCRTTTCACTTAGAGAGCAGCTGATTGAAGAGGTAATTTATCGGAGTCAAGAATAAGATCTCAGTATTTCACCTGCACTTAAAAACCTCTGACTTTAAATTAAATTTCTTCTAAACCAGAAATATTATATATCTCATATAATGTACAACATTTGTCTTATGTACCTTGACTCCATCCAGAACAGCTTTTATGACACCCTTAACTGTGGTCACCATCTCCTTGTCTTCYGAATTCACACCTTCCAGCATCACTTGATCAGACCAGCGAATCAGATTGGCCAGACTCTGGTACACACGGCTATAGCAGGATGAGATGGCAGAACTGGATGGGAGAAGAGCAAATAGTTGAGAAAATTCCTTCACAAAACTGCAGAGATATAAAAAATTACTAGGGAGTGAATTTCAGACTGCTAAAAAAGATAAAGAATTTCATTGTATCCACTACCGTTAGTCTCCTTTTGTTAACTCTGATATTTAGCATTTGTGTTCAGTAGGTGACAAAATACGGGTGTCTCCTCTGTTGCAGTTAACTCTCCCATTCRCCAGCACCAACTGGAACCTCGGTATGAGGGTGCCTACAAGCAACAACTCATTCTCAGTTAACTGAAAATGAATTATCTGGGCTTCATGTTAACAGAGCAATAATAAAAAGAATACTCTCTCCCTTTTAATTTACAGCCCCATCCCATGCTTTAAATTATACAGTAAATATATTTTATGTAAATATAATTTATGTTATTTGAGAATTACCTATGTTTTTCCYTTTTCCTTATTATACCTCCCCAAAAATGACTAATAGAGAAATGACTGTTCATTCATTCCTTTACAAATCATTTCCCCACTGCTATAGTCCCTGAAAACATGTAATTAAAACTTGTTTCTTTACAAAAATTGAACTGAATGAATTTCAGGTTTGGATGAGGAAGGGTGTTGCTTTGTTTTATTTTAATGAGAAACAGAATTGAAGCTATTGTTCTGGAAGGGGAAAAAAAAGGAATTTTGGAAGGATGACAACTATAAATAAAAGTTAACTGTAACAACAGCGCTTACAGGCATTTTYCTGGCCATTCTGAAAACACTTACTTCATTACTAAACAAGGTGTGTTAACAGTACTGATGATGGCAAGGCTTCAACAATTCTTTGTAAAATTAAATCAATTTCAAATTGCACCAAAACCATAAAAAGATAACAGAAGGTGTAATCTTGCAATCATTACTGATACGAGTGTTCCAAATCTTCCCATTTTTCTCTGGTATCCATTTTACAYTGGCTTAACTCCAGTAATTTCATTWTCTGTGAGAAGAGAATCAAGCCCACAAACTTCAGTGAGACTGTTTAGGTGAATGAGGTTTGCAGAACTGGAGAAAGACCTATTGTCAAATTAAAAAAAGAGGGATAAAAAAAAAAATACTGCCATTGTTTGTAAGTGTGATGCTTGCCATTTGTTCTAATTTCAAATGAAATTAGCTTGGTAGGAGGTATTTCCTAAATAGGGCCCTTCCCCACTTTTGATTTCTTTGTCATTAATCTTCAGTCTGCTTCCTTCTAAGGAGGCAGTAATTGAAAGCTCATTTTGTGCTAGATTTAATTACTTTTTCCTTGATGCAAAYGCTTCCCCTACAGCAAAAAGCAGTCCAACAACAATTGTCCAGCTTTATTCTAGACTGACAGAAGTCTTGCTCACTTTTCTTGAGGGGAATTTACCATCAAAATTGCCCCTGTACATCCTGCCACTACTGAAAAGAAACAAGGTACACTGGTAGGTACGGAAGGACATAGCTTACTGAGAACGCCAAATCCCCATTTTACGTGTGAGGCTAAACAAGGCAGAACATATACATGGGATTCGTGCTGTAATACATACTGATTCCAGAGAGCAAGCCTCACCACTAAGTGAAGAGGACTGCATTGACTACCAACTATGAAAATTCGGCTTCTAAATACAGRTATCAAACTGTTAAGGTTATATTATCTCACTACTAAGAGAGAGATTATAAGGAATTTGAAGAATAGAACTTTCTGAAAGACTGCTGCTTATGTAGACAGTTTAGCTRATATTTGCTTCCAAATATATTCTTGGAAGGAAAGATCACTCAGCAAACAGTCAGTGGATCCACAAATCAAAGCAAGTGACTACACAGAAGATGACATGTTCTATCCCAAATACGCTTCCGACRTTTTACATGTTCTCCTGATGTAAGAGTAAAGTTCGTTCTTCCTTTTGCTAAGTGGAAGCAGGTGCTTTAATAGCTGTGGGAAACATGATAACAACTGAAGAAACTTTAGTGTCTGAATCCAGAAGCCTGATTAATGTTCCAGTTCTAACAGTTACTGCTCTTTGTAATTCTACAACCTTAACCTAACCCTGTTCCCTCCTGTCGCAGCCGCAACACTGATAATCCCCTACTGCCTCCTTGCCTGTGCATGGTCAGGTGCAGCCTGGCCTATGCACTAAGGCTAAACAGAGCTAAGACTATCCATTCATAAAATGTTTGACACTCTATAGCTGTCTTTCCATATCACAAACCTTTTTTGCACCTGAGTTGAAACAGACATCTTGTAAAATTTTTTGGAGTTATTTAATGGAAAAAAACAAAACAGCACAAAACCCAACAGGATTTCAGGAATCAAACACAACGTCTATTTTTGTGCTTTTATTTTGCTCATTCCATATTACTTAACAATGTCTGCTTGCTTTTTTTAAAATTAATTGCTCCAACATCTTGACATGTTGACATGGGATCAACAGCATCTGTATTCCTGTGGCTTGACAACTCCATAGATTCTTATCCATACTGAGCTAATGGCTTTGGCAAATCTTCTGGTTTCAGACTCRCATCTAACTGGTTAAGACATAATACAGCAGGTATCAGAGCTAACCTATAAATAACCTGCAGAGAAGACACAGTAATAAACTCGGGCCAGTTAATCTACCGAAGTACATCTGTTTACCTCTGTTCTGTATTTGGTTCACCGAAATCCAAAAAAGCAGTTAACAATGTAGGCTAAGCCTTCTCTAACATCAGGATGGATAAACTAAACACAAAAAGGGATTACCTTGAAGGTAAGCTCTTCTTTAGGTAAAAACTATTGGACTTTGTTAGCTTTAGGATACCATCACAAGCTGCAAAAATAGTATGGTATCCGAGGAGAATCTCCTGCTAGGAAACGATGAATTTCCAGGCTGGGATCAATCCTTCCTTCTCTGAAACCACCCTGGTTTGCTTTGTCTTCCCTTAGCATTGCCTTCTTTGCAGCAGAGAATTTGCTTTTAAATCATGTTTGAAAACTATCACATAACCAGTAAAAACAGCGGTCATTTTGTTAGCAACTGCAGCATTTCCTGCCTCTTGCGTGATTTAATTTTTCAGATACAGGAAAGAACCTGGGGACCTGCTGGTTTGTCACAGTCCCAAACAGGGAAACTTACCTTTGCTGCATGCGTGGATCTGCTTGCACCAAGGGTAGGATGGCCTCCAGCACTTTACTTGCTGACCCTGGCAGCATCTCTAGTACTTTCTTATCAATTGCCATTTTGTCCACAATAGTCTTAAAGTAGCGCAATGCACTTACAACCTCCTTCTCCTTTTCCTCTAGCCATGATACATTCTAAAGATGAGGAAAAAAGCAGAGAAATATCAAAAACCTCAGGACTTCTTCTTTAAGGGCAAAGTTATTTTAACTTACCTGAAGTATCATGAGATCAAATAGGATATATTGTGTTTCAGAAGAACGAAAAACCCCTTCTATCACAAACACTTTCAAATTTAATTATTACTCTTTCAAAGGAATAATCGGTGCAAAACTGCACCCACATTTTAACTTTCYGAATTACAAGATGTACATTCCAAACTTACAGCTCATCTTGATCAATTTGAAGTAAAGATTAACACTACTCATGACTTAAAGGGCACTGCTTTGAAATCAACAGGCCACACTGGGAGGGTGAAAGAAAAAGAAATAAGCTAAGTGCAGACAGTAAAGCTAATGCAAGTAAGTACACAACAGCCACTGGTTTTAACAGAGTTGTCCTTTTTCCCTGTGAGATCACCATTCTTTTTGCCTTAAGCATATCATTCAGTTTCAAAAGGTGTTTTAACCACTGAGTATAGTGGATCAGCCAAAGAAGAAAGAAAAAAAAAGGCACAAACAAACTTCCAAACTCCCAAACAGTCTAAACAAGATGCATCCATTGTCTTATCCATCTCTAACAGTTATGATGATATATATGCTGTACATCCTTATTATTCTGAATAATTCTCCTGACTCCAATATGTCGACCTGTACCTAAGAGTGCAACAGACTTCTTCATGTCTTGCTTATTTACAAATAATTCCCTCCCTTTTACAGCAGCCTCCAATCTAATTCATTTTGTGATGCTGCAGGAACAAGGAAACCTGTATAATTTCCACAGGGACAGACCGTGAAAGCTAAGTTTTGGCATCAGGGAATGAATTTTGCAGAAGGGAACAATTCATTGGACTAAAGCTGAGTTGTGGTCACCAACTTCCATGCCATCACCAGCATTAGGAAAGGAAATTCAGAAGTGATACATGATACCTTAATGGTATTCTCAGCRGGGATATTTTAAAAAAGTTTTACCAGAGTAAGCCTGGAGGTCCTCTAATGCCASAAGTAGTTCCTAAGTGAGATTTAAATTAACTACTGAACACTGCTAGAAAAGGAGCAGAGAGCTTAGCAGAGTCAGGTTTCATCCATTATCTCTTCAGTAAATTCAGCTTCAAGAATTAATGACCTGTGGGCATTGTGCACTCCCCATACTCTTGTCAGCTGTTAAACTGCTGCTTTTCTGCAAAATCAGGCCAACGGTCCAAAAGGTTTTAAGAACAACAATTTATAGGCAGCACTGGTTAGTAATTTGGGACCAGTTCATAAAAGGATTAGAGTTCCAAGTCCCACCTAGCTCCCACTTCAGAAGCCTAAGTCCAAAGCTGATATCTGCAAACCACTCCATTATTTTCCATCTCATCTGGGAAGTGCCTGATCTCTGCAWCCCCTTCGGGTAGTGCTACCTCCCAGGCACCTCAAACTCTGCTCTACTGTGCACACACAACCACCTRAACCCTGCTGCAGAGGAGCATCCTGGTATCTCATCAATATCAAATATCACATTTCCCACTCTTCAGGACTGTGCCCTTGCCACCGTGCAGCCTATTCCAGGGTGCAGAGAGGCTGCCTCCCTCCCATGGAGGTTTTCAAGTTCCTATGGAGTGAGCAGAGATATCAGGGATGAGAGAGCCCCTGGAGTCCAAAGAGCAAGTATCACTATGGCCCAATGGTCAGAGCTTAAATGGAACTGAAAAACATGGATTCTAGTTCCTGCTCTGTTGGCCACGTGTCGCTCAACCACTATTTGCTACAGGAAGGCATACGGCTCCAACGCTCTCCTGGAGCACGAGAGGGACAGACTTGGCTCAGGAGAGTTCAGGGCAGTGAATCACAATGAGAAACAAAAATCTTTCTGCTGAGCAYGCAAACCCAGACACCACTTAGGACACTGCCCTTTTTTCATAGCCGGCATCTCAGCTCTTTGGCTAACAATGCCRTAAGTGTAATTTTTACAAATCCCCTTCTGTGGCCCCTGAGGCCTCATATATATGTGTGTTTACATACATATACACACACAGCCTACCTATCCTACACAAGATCGTAYGCTCCGCTACAGAGCTCGGCTATATAAATGACAGTTTTGCTACAAGGCTGAAGTTTCTGGTGTTCAGTGCTTTACTCACTGAGACCTGAGAATAACAGCAATAAAGACGGAGAAAGGAATAATTATCTCGTGGGCTGGATGGATATTAATATACTCCAATATCTAAACCTCACAAGACTAATGATTTTAAGCTCTGCCACCAAACATTTTAGTGTGTCCCTAAAGCCAAAGTAAACATGCAGTGATATCTCTCTGGGTTAGCAGAGAGGATTTGAATTATTCTCCCATTTCATTTCTTAATAGAGGTGAACTTGCTTCAGTAGTGAACTTATTCCAGCAAAAGAACAGATCTATAACTGCAGGGCTTACTGGATCCAGCAATATCCCTTTTGGGCATTWAATGAGACAGATTTAACACGCAGAGAAAACAGCATCTCTCCTCCACTCCCTTGCCTGACTGACACATACAGATATTTTTGCATGACTTTGGAAGGTTTCCTTTCAATAACCATTTCAAATACATCATGTATGAGATGCAGACAACCCAARAAGGATTACAGTGAGCTATACAGAAAACAGCTGACTACAAAAGCTGGGACCACCTATTTTTACCTATTATAACTTTGCATATAGTGTTGAAGGATACTACTGTTCCACCAGTATGCCTTCAGACMAGAATCAAAGACAGGGACCAGTGGAGAAAAGAAGGTTCTGGAAAAACCTCCCCCTATATTGCCCACATCTAGGTATAAAGGGGAAGAGAAGGAGGTAGGGGTGTAGGTGGGTGTGGGTGAGGTAACTTTTAGGTTATAGTTAGCRGTTTTACATGAATTTTTAGTATTGCTGTTTCTGTGCTGAACTGATTATCTACCTCATCTTGTCAGTCATTCCTCTTACACTGTTTTCTAGAGGAAAAAAAAAAGAAATTAAAAAGCTTGCCTTTTATTGACTTGGTAATATGTATTTGCAATAGAATAGCATTTTAAAAGCACTCTTCATTTTCTAAATTATTTTATTTGTGGTCACACATCAACCAAAAGGAAGGACCACCGCACATTCTACATGCATTTCAGTGAATCAATCAATAAAAATAATACTGTGAGAAAACTTCCCAGTATAATGGTCTGATGAATTGCAGAAAGAGGAAAACGTTCTACAAGATATGCCTCTGAACTGATCTGAGCATATCATCCTGAAATATCCATGGAATTAGAAGTCTTCAAGGTGTATTCTTATGGGTCCCTCCCTCCCTTTTTTTTTTTTTTTTTTTTTTTTTTTTAATGGGCAGTAGTCTGGTACACACGTGGGGCAATGCAAGGYGCTCATCCCCCCAGGGAGCATATCCTTTGCTTCTGGGAAAAAATCTACAGCCTGGGAAATAAAAGGCTCATCACCTTCCACACAGTAGYTCAGGGGCTAGAAGCACTACAATGACTTCTGACGTTGAGCACATCAGACAGTGTCAGATAACTGTATCTTCCTGACTGCTCTCAATAACACTACAACAATCCCAAGCAGATATAATCTAAAAAAGTTCCTATGCCTTGCGCTGCACATTGGATGAGTCTTCCAGCAACAACCAGGAAAGCTTCTACATTATCATAAATAATCTCAACTCTTCTTGATTTTCAGCTTTGATTTCCACTTGAAAACTGAGTGCAATAGTACTGTTACAGAGATACACTCCTGTCTGCATAATCAGGTCACAAAAAAGGAAGAAATAACYCTTTGACAGGCTTGTGTTGGGAAAGAGTGGTGACCTCAGTTCCTACAGGACTTGAAACAAGAATGTTAGATTTGAGGAGGGGTGTGCTGGAATCAGCAGCTGCTTGAATACATCTGTTTGACTCTCCCTGCTGAGGTCATCAGAGATTGAGCACATCTTTGGACCAGCTTCAAGGATTTGTTGGCCTGTGTTTTGAGATTTTTTGTTTTAAAGGATCACACCCCAAAACAAGGCAGTTATTTGGAAGCTGTAAGCATAATTATAGGGCGTGCATGTGGGGAGGATGCGTCAGGCCATAAACTATATCCCATAATGCGATATTTAAATGTTTGTGGAAGGAGGTCTCATTAGGGTCTCAAAAGGATAGTACTTGCCTTGGTAGTTCTTATTTTATACTACACAGTACAGTTTATAACTAACCCTATGTGTGGCTTTGCCATAAAATGATCCTGAAAATCCCTGACAAATCTGCAGGATTCTGTAGAGGACAAAGCCATGCACAGAGAGCAGGGCTGCAGATTTCAATAAACGAAGTACCAGCAAGCAAGMAACCAGCAAGACTAATCAGAACACATCCTTCGTCTGCTTACTTTGTTCGCTGACTTCTCTGGTGTTTTCACTGTCAGCTCAGCTTGCTTTCCTTTCTTTGAAGGAGTTCTCTTTATTTTTGGTGAATGAAACTTGCCCTTCAACTTCATAGTGAACGAGGAGAGATGGGAACGCTCAGAATCTAGAAAGACACAGAAATGCATTACAAGATTAGGGTAAATTTGTCGAAAACACAGAAGCTGTGCTACAGTATTACCTGGAAGACTAGCTTATGAAAAACATTGCAACCATATAAATTTATTGAGTGGAATAGGTTTAAAAAAACACGGCTGTCTATTATGTTTSCAACCACAATATCACCACCATTTCCTGTTTCTCCTCAGAGGCAGCAGCTCTGAAGTGCAAGGGCAGGAACAGTGGGATTGCTATTGCTCTGTTCCTTGGACAGGGAAGGAAAAACACCTCTCTTAAAAGCAGTTATCTTCAGCAGATCCYTAAGTACTCCACAAAGGAGGTAATCATCATCTCTCTTTTCCAAAYGAGGAAACCAAGTCAAGGAGATGAAGTGACTTGTTCACAAACCTCCGGCACAGCATGGGCAGAAGGTGGGCTCTCTGAGATCCTGCCCCATGTCCTAGCTGAGGGCTGAGAGCCATTGCTGGTGTGTGCACAGGGTCCTGTGTGACAGCTGACAGTAGTGGCAACCAACTGCAACACCTTGAGAGGCATCTGGGAGAGCTGCTGATCACCAAATTCCGAGTTTCACGGGTGGAAGCCACTGCCTTGCCAAGGGATGCTCATGAGCATAACTGTAASCTGAATCCTGACTTCCTGAGGGACAACACCTCAAAGCTCCTGGCATATTCAACATCTGCTTCAGGTAAAGACGGCACAGTCCGATAATACTGCCCTTCACAGGCTGCTGACTCGAGCACTACCCACTCGGAACTGTTGCCTTTGAATGCGGCTCCACGAATAACACGAACAAAAACACGAGCCCTCGCTGTYTGCAACCAATTTCAATTCACGTATATCAGGACACACCACCAGAATGGAAGGAAAACGTCAACAGTTGTGCATTCCGGAAGAAATTTAATTACAGAATTGCATAACATAGTAGCCCATTAGGAAAATCATAATATTTCAAAGTTTTCTGGATATCTAAAAGCAGAAGTTTCAAAGGTCTGCAATCATGCGACATGCAGAGTTACTGTTGGGAGGTATTTTTATCTGTTTAGCTATGAACTAAGCTGCCTTGTAGATAGCAATTTAGAATGTATTTTAAGCAAACAGCACTTTAATAAATGAATGTCTGAATTGCTCTCTAGTGACCCAGATAATTCAGCAAAGACACTGAACATGTCTTTAAGCACATTATCAAGAAAAGTAAGCAGTTTTGCTACATCTTTCTTTTTTCTTTCAGGTTATTTGGGAATTGACTGCATTGGCTGCAATGAGTCAAAACGACAGTCTGATGCATGCAGCATTGCACCACCTTGTTAGCATGCAGACTGCAAATAGAAAAGGCTGCTGAGTCAAATCTAGCACCCAGAAGCTAAATACCACACTGCAGTGCTAAAACTGCTCATCATACTCAGAAATTACTTAACCACAACTCAGGGGAAGAAGCCTCCCCTTCAGGGCTGTCTCCCTTTAAAACTTGTTTCCTAGTAGAGTGTTGAAATCCTATTAGCACCTTCACTGGAGCCAAAACTCCAATTAGTTGAGTCCTCTAGATCAAAATTTTACAGATACCCTATTAATGAAAGCTGCATTGGCGCTGATTACAATCTAGCCTGGCTGCAGAACTCTTCTCCATTTCACATGATTCTCAMAGTTTTCTTTGTATCATGAACTCCTGTTTAATGCACTGAGGAGAGGCACACACAATCTTTGGGCACTGTAGATAAGTCCAGACATATCAATTGGCCTCTGAAGAATCACTTACAGCAGCTGGCACCCTAACTTAGCAACAATTTACGTCATYGCTTTACAACCACAAGGATCTCCAAACCTTGAAAACCTCCCTGGCTCCACAGTGTTCAAGGTCACCACGGAACACACAACTCCTGGCTGCTGTGATAGCAGCTCTTGCACTCCACAAAAAAAAAAAAATAATAATAATAATAAAAAAAATCTGTATTTACTTTGTGCATCATATGAGAATTTCTACACATGCGCATACATGAATGCTTGCCAAGAAAAGCCACGGCTCAGAATTTATTTTTAAAAGAACTGGCAAACAATTATAGTAATTAATCTTCAGGGAAATAATGGTAGCAACAACAAATTGTGTCTGGCTCCTGCACAGGCAGCAGTAAAATTTCAACTACTAGTCTGAACATTCAATACCCACCAAACTTTTGTGCTTGGGGTGATAATTTTGCCTTGTAGGGATAAGATATTTGGAAGGGAGAAAGATCTCTATAAAGATTGTAATTTCCATTTCTCTCTACCCACCTTTATTTAGCAACCACGCAAACAGCCGGATCAATGCGTGTGAACAGTCAGAAACCTCCAAAGGGAGATGTCTTGCCAGTGGAGAAAGTTTCTATTCCGCTGACAGCAGATCCCCTTCACCACTATTACCAGTCTAACCATAGCCTTTCACTCTCTTCACCTTTCTGCTACATCAGACATTGAATCACTTGCATGGCCATGCTTGGAGGGGACAGAAACCTACAGAGCGAGGGCAGGAACAAGTGACTGGAGCAGAATGGCAACTTCTTAAAATAGCATTAATGAAGTAAACCAGCTGACATTTGCAAAAATAATAAATTGTTTAACAGCCCTGCTAAATCCTGCTTTGAAGATCACACATTAACGCAGCTTTTTACTACCATGTCTTTCCATCTATAACAAGCATTTTCCAGAGCTCATCTGCTCACAAGTTTCTGATGCATTTGTAGTCAAACAAATGAGTCACAAACCAATATTCTCTTACACTCAATTACACTTAACACTTAAAATAGCACTTTATGTTCCAAGCACATTACAAATATATCTATCTCATCCTTAAACAGTTAGGTCTTAACCTTATTTTGCAGATGGGAAACATACACAAAGGTGAAGCAACTTGTCTAAACACAGCACCAAGTGAGTCATTAATTCCAGTACAGATCCTCTCCATTTCCAAATGGAAATTCAAACTGCAGGCCCTCATCTCTCTCCTCAAGCTCATGAATCAAGCTATGGAGCTACTGTCACTGAAGACCCACAGACATTATTTCTTATTATTGGCTTTACAGTATTCAAGCAGATACATCATCCAAGTGTTATAAACAGAATCTGTATATTAATGAATCTGGACAAGGTGATATAAAAGAAAAGTTCCACTTAAATAGGAAGATACTGTACCTCTAAGGTAGAAGTGACATAAAGCTTTACAAACGAAGACTAAAGCTCTACTGCAAAAAGCATAGCCGTGTAAGACTTACTAGATGGGTTACCACAGCATGGGTCTGCTTCCAGAAACTCATTTTCTTCACATTGTATCCTACTGAAGTATCCAACATGTCCTATGCCTGTCCAGCAAAAAAGTTCAAACAGAACAGCATACCTTTACAGCTGAAATAATTTGATAGTGTACACAGAGAAACTGAAAACAGCAATGACCATGTTCAAAACACTTAGTCTGTCCCTCCGCACTTTCCTGCCTTTCTACAGTAACCAAACTCCTTAATGCAACACTGAGGTTGTTTCTGCGTTTGGTAGTTCACCCATTTGAAACTGTTCTATCATATTACTCTTGCCTCTTATTGATGAGTAACAGGCAAGGCTTAACTGAAATCCCAGCATCGACCTTCCAGCTTTCCCTTTTTCCCTTTCTGGTGCACAGAAGTAGGGTACCCAGTACTTACTTCTGTGGACTGTCCAAATATTTGCAAGACGAGTGGGAAAAGACAAGGTAATAAGCTGGATGGAACAATTTCAACTGGAAGGGGGAAAAAAAAGAAAGATACTGTTGTATCAAAGATTTTGTGCCTCATGTCTCAGAGGAAGTGCTGACTTTCCATCCCCTCATATTTCATCTGTCTGGATGCTTTGCTGCTGTGCACAACTGGAAAAAAAATTTCAAAATTACTTTACTACGGATTTGAGTTTCTTGATTTCTGACTGGAGGTTTCAATGCGTCACCCATTTCACTGCTAATTCCACCGCTCTATTAACACGGCTCCTGCTCTGTTGTGCTTGAATGTGCTCCAGCTGTTGAGTCACAGCCTCGCTCAGCTTTAAAGCTCATCTCCCCCTAGCCGGCACGTGTCTGGGTTCTGACCACACACAAAACATGAAAAAAGCTCACACTGCGAGTGTGCTCCGAGCATCCCTGCTGCCAGGTGCAGCTGGAACAGTTTTACAAACCCCCTGTTCTTTGCGTGCTCACCCTACGCCTTAGCGGAGAGCCCCGAGCTGGGAAGGCAKGGGCTAGCAGGGAGATGCCTCGTCGCGTGGGCAGAGAAACGCGGCACCGGTAACTAGAGCAAAGTTGAGCCACTTGCCAGTTTGCCGACAGAATGCTAAATCTGATGAGGAAAGACCTGCAGATTTCAGACTACAGAGGATTAGGAGGCAAAAGGGTAGGCAGATAAATCAGCTTATGTGCTTGTGTGTGAAGAAACTAGACCGCTTAGGAGAAAGCCAGGAAGTCAAAGACTACATCCAAAACTTCACTGGAAGAGTAAAATGATCATTTTCCACTTGGTTCAAATAAACATCAGAAATTAAGTCAAAGGGCATGTGTGCTGGTGAATTCCACCAAGCTAATGCAGCCACGTATTATTTACCCTAAGTCAAACTGAAAGTTAAACATTTTACAGAGCTCAGTCACCATAGACTTCCCAGCTACCAGCTCCTCCTCACCAGGCCATCACCCACACACGCTATGAGTAATGTGCTGCCAGGAGATCTGATGAGGAGTTTCAGAGAACACATGAGAAATAAAACCCCCTTGTCTGCTTCTGGACTTTTTTTGTAATATTTTTGTTGCTATGGCACAGCTCAATGACAGACCACCCCAAAAGCAGAGATGTGCAACCAAAGTGTTCAACTAGTCTTTGGTGTTTGGATCATATCGAACAAGTACAAAACACACCTTCTTCTCTTTAAACTTCAGAATAAGATAAACCTTTTCCACTTTGTGGCCAAAAATCTAAACTCTCCATCTTCTCTCCTACGGTATCTGTTCACACACAGAAACCCAGTCACTTTCCAGTAGATAAAGCCTTAGAAAACGGTTAAAGTTCATTTTTTCCTGTTTGAACTGATTTTTGAGGCTCGTTAGAAAGAACAAAATAGATTCTAAAATCTCACAAATGCTTCTCTTTTTAAGGCCATTTGGCTCTCTGCTGGATGCACATATTTAAAAGCTATCAGATCAAAAATAACAGAGGACATCTCTCCCCATGCCATAATGAAGCTATTGTGCACATTTTTAATCAGCCGCTCCTGCCATTTATGCCACGAGTCCTTTGAACACAGAGGTGACTTATGTAATGACTTACACAACAACGCCCATTAAAATGGCATTCGTCCCCTTGGGCACAGCTCGATCATTTGTGGAAGGCAAAAGGCAAGTTGCAAGGCTTCAGCTAAACCCTAGCTGACAAGGACTTTAGGAGTTTTCCAGCAAAAGGAAAAAAATAACGAGACATAGTTCAAAACGACCTTTCTGTCGAGCCCATCCATTTGGTGCTGTAACGCACAACCACGTAAGAGACAACAGGGATGGGGCTACATACAGGTCGGCTGCCTTGAGACCCAGTTCTGCTGTCAGAAAAACAAGAGATTAGTCAATTCAGACCAAATAGATTAAGACAGCATATGACAGTTTCCGTCTGTAACGATGAAACATACTGCAAAGTGTACACCTTTCGAGATTTTAGTCTAATACCATTCTAATTTCCAACCATCTTCATTCCATCCTTTCCCTTCAGCTTAAGAACTGTRATCTCACACGTACTTGCAGGTACACAGAACTGGGAGGCCTTTGCCTTGGGCTCTCCTGTAACACAAACTTTAAAATACAGTGAGCTACAGATAATCTAGTCCTTTCAGCTTTAGAGAATGTTGCTTTAACTCCAGATTCAAAYAACATGTCCTAAAACCTGAGTTCCTGAGCAGAAAAATAAGCAGAATCTAGGGAGAAGGAACAATTTAGAGATCATCAATATAAAATGGGCAGCAGAGAGCTAGTGCAGGGGCCCTTTTCTAATAATTTTGTGGTGTCTATCTTGCATCAAAAAGTTCAAGCCTGTTATTATGTAGCTATGATGGTGAGGAAGCACTAGACTTTCACAGAAGGTTAAAGTAACACCTAGGAGGAGAACCCTAAAGATGTTCTCAGCTCTTGCAAACCTGCAACCTGTAACTCCMCTCTTGTATCACGCAGTACACAGGTTTCCAGTACATTTCACATCCTCTTTCTCCCAAACTCCTAGGGATRTTTTGGAGCTTAGAAACAATGATAGGCAACACTTGTATAATACTGTACCCAAATATAGAGAAATGACAGAACAGGATTGAATTATTCTTTTAAACCTTCTGAACATAGCACCACCTCATCATCGGCTCACTGCAGAAATCTCAGACCTCCCAGCTCCACAGGARTCTACTTTTTCTCAATTTTGCCACGACCCAGAGAGGTCGAAGACAGACAATTTATTCAGAAACAAAAAAAAGACCCAGTCAGGGATTCGGAAAGGGAAAAAAGGGAGGGTCCTACGTCCATCAGGAAGTTTGCCCACCCTAACCTTTGTACCTTAGGTGGAGCTCTTTGTAAGCTGCTCTGAGTCCCTCTCCAGGGAATTTGTTTGCCAGGAGAGTCGCCAGGTTTTAGAGGAAAAGGTGGAGGAAGGGCAGTTTTAGAATCAAACAATAGCACTTGAGCATTAAAGAAACTTTTCCTTTAACATCACGTCACCTTCTAAGCAGCCAGCATTTGGAAGCAGAAAGACCGACTGTCCTTTTGCTTTTTTGGCAACATTACAGTGAATGAGCATAAACCAGTGAGCATTAATGATGTGCAATGACAGCACACAAACTTCTATGGAAAAGGGGGGCTCAGTTCCTTCTCAGCTGGCCAGGCAATGCTCAGTGACTCACAGGCTTCATTATTTTTTATGCCGCCCTCTGGGGCCTCCAGAGGAAGCAAAACATTTTTATTTGTCAGAGAACATATTTTTTATTTTGATTTTTTTTTTCCTAAGCAACCATGAATGAGACATCTCCAGCTGCAGGAACCTCATGTGGAAAGAGCTCACAGTGTTTGCAAGGGAACTGGGAGGCACACAGAGTGACTTCTCAATTCAGCGCTCTCTCAATTGCAGCAAAAAGGATTGGATCACAGTCAATAACATTAATTTTGTGGTGCATTAGTATTACAGCACTTCTCCCTTACAGCTTTGTGTTTGGAAGCAAATCTTCAAGTTGCAAGAAAGAAGATGCTCTATACCAAGTAGCAAGTTCAGAGCAGCTATGCCAGGTTTACTTCCTAGTCCTCTTTTATCCGGAAATATTCCAGAAGGGAGAAATCTGCCTGCRTGCAGATATATAACCCAGGAATCCTTTAGCTGCCAGAAACTGTGTGGCAATGCTACCCAAGAGATTTGCAGAAAAAAGGATAAAGCTACACTCAGCTGAATAAAGAAGGAATTTAAAGAAGMAGAACTTTGCTACCCAAGCTCAAATTCCTCCTGCACACCACAGCTAGCTTTAAGACTCCTTTTTGAACAAGACTAATTTACTGATAAGCAGCAGTCAGGGCTTTTGCTGTTTTATCTGAAAGAGAGAGCAGCTCCAGCAGATTGGTCCAGTATCAACTCACAAGGGGGAATGCTGCCGTTGACTGAACACCAGCAACCCTTTGGGCAGCATCTGGTGAGTCTCTGGTAATTTCCCATTTAAGTACTGATTTTGCACAGCCCCATAAGCTTGAGACAACTAATGGAATTACAACACTGGTAACAGGACTCATAACTCCCCCTGTGCCAGCAACACTAAAACAACACAGAAGAGAGTCAAGTAGCTTCCAACATCAACATGACTGCTGTGGTCCATGCAGACCCTGGGTCTACGTATAAAAAACTGCCAAGGCTGTTAACCAAACATTTAATTTAAAATTGAAAAAAAAAAAAAAAAAAAAAAAGCAGCCACAGGCACAGAACAAAAAACTAATTCTGCATCATTTCAGAAAGCAGCTCAAAACACGAAAACCCCAGTGGTTGTGAGGGAATCCGTAGAACTTCTGTGTTCACCAAACATGCCTTAATATGGGAGCCGTGGGCATCCCACTCAGTCTGACAGTTTTATAGGGATATAGTCATGACAATGATTCAGACATCTAAAAATAAAGGCCGGCAGGCACAAGTACGTATGCGCACCACCTGAGTCACTCCGGCCTCCACGAAGCATGTGAGCCAGAGCTAATCTGTGTCATTCACACGACTGCCACGGCCCAGCAAAAAGCCTTGTCGCAGCRCTCTCCTTAAACTCTTTCCCTTTTCTTCTCTTCTCATTTTACTCTAACACATTTAGACTCTTTCYATATTAAAAAATCTTTGCTAGATTTGGGTTTCAGTCGTGTGGCTGTCAGCTTAGAAATCCAGACCTGAAAGACTATAACCTGCTGTTGCTGAAGCTGTTTATCTATCTCCAAGGTGACCAAATCGCGTCATTGGCACTCTCCAGACCAGCAAGCAGAACTGCATTATTTTAGATGCTTTAGGGAAAAGCATAATTGCTCACAACCTGCCCAGAGGCTCAAGAGCTGAAAAACAAGGTAGTAAATGTGAGGCTCCAGTTTGCATATGCTCCACCCCACAGCACTAGTTTCAAATGAGAAAATCTCAGCCCTGTTTCATCCTTGGAGAGTAATCTCAGCTCTCATTCATTAGGCGATGGGAA
>NW_028187166.1:2436856-2461324 GCF_003343005.1 Rhea americana | reverse complement strand
ACAACTTCCAGTTGCTTTGGACTTTACTAATTATAGTCATCTTTATTTTTGACCTCTGATTACAGACTCTTTACACATTCAGTTTGAAATGCAGAGCTAACCCCTCTTTTCTAGCAGGTTTGAGAGTAACCTTATACCCAACCCAAAAGCCACCTCCCTTACTCATCGGAGCTGAGCTCAAGAAATAAAATCAAAACATGGAAAACATTTGCCTAAACATGCTCGATTTTGTTTCCTCCTTTAGTGAGCACCCTAGATTAAAGGCAACAGTCCAGGTGAGGGTGTGATGTAAACTCTTTTCCATGAATGTTAAAAGATGAGCTAACTTTTCTGAAAGAAAGCTTCATTTTTCACTGTTCTGACTAGCACTGTATCCTCAGGGCTCAGATGCTGAAAAACTGATATTCTGTTCTATAAGGTTAAGCATGTCTGCACAACTCCAGTACATCATGCTCACTTACCTGTAAGAAAAAGAAAAATGAAACTCAGGAACCTGGCTAGCACCATCTCCTAAAGCAGCACTGCAATACCAGTGTAAACTTCCCCAATATTGCTTACTTGATAAACAGCATCATAGGAAGGCTATGCAAATAAATCCAGAAACTATCTTTGAAGTACAACTATATTGCTGCCCCAAAGGGCCAGCTCTGTATCTCTGTGTACACAGACAGGCATGTGTGCAAAATGAGAGAGCAGTACTGCAGGTGTGAGATTTCTGATGTAATCAGGCAAGAAGCTGATTTTACATTACTCTTATGCTACTTACAGAGACGGTTAATAAGCTGCAGGCCATATCTTCAATGCTCTGCCCTATTCTGTATCTGATAGTATCTGCAACCAAACCACCGGTTTTATTGCCTGCCTACGGGCAGTAGGAAATTTTAGTCTTCTATAAGCACAATTTGAAACATTAGTGCCTCGAGCAAGGGAAACCAAGATGTTAACTGAACTGAATAGACCAGGAGGGAGAGGAAACACTAGCCTTCATTTTTGTTAGCAGCAGGATTAGCACAGACCCAGACCATTCTAGCAGGAAATATAACGTAGCTTATGAATTATCAGAGGTGCACCTTGACAGAAATATTAAAAATTATTTTAGAAGTAAACAGTTATTTTTGACAACTCTCTATTTTATCCCATCTCCTCAGGTCTGAATTAAAACTACCTAATTACATCACTCCTGCAGATAAAAGTTTTCCAATAAAAAAAAAACTACTAAACAACTACCAAAGCAACACAAAATGCAGTTGTGTGGCAATTTTGCAGTCCAAACCTGAAAGGTGAATCAATACTAATTCCAGCTAGTGGTACATAGAGCAATGTTTTGGGAGTAAAGGAGGCCCATTTGGAAAACAACCACCGCCGTAACGAGAAACTTCATCTCCATGAGGCCTCAAGACRTGCCACGCTGGGTCTCATAGCTGTGGGAGGGCTGGTCAAGCTGTGCTCCACTCCATCCAGGAAGCAGGTTTGTCTAGGTTAGCTTAAGCATGATGCTCTGTAAAAGCTTTAGTGTGATTAACTTTATATTCTTTCCATGTGAAGAACATTCAATAACCAACCGATCTCTGCAGCGGATTTAGTATTTCACAGTAGCTGGGTTCAAAAGGACATTAAAACATGTTTATAAAATTATCTTCAGTGTCATTCTTACAAGGGTAACTAACTCCTGGATCTTCTGCATTTAACAATCTCATCATCCGATAACTCATGACAACCTTTCCCYAGCTAAAGGGGGAAAGCCTTCTGAAGGAGGCTTTATTTCACGACTAACAGAAATTGAGAGTCTTCAACTGGTCCAGCCAACAAGTCATAAAAATTACACTTTAATAGAGCAAAAAGAGATTAGTTTGCTGTAAACCATTATTTAACTAATAAACATCCAGATACATTTTTTACAGAGCCAGAATTGACTCTGTATGTACGATCAGTGTCTAGTAATATGATTCGACAACAGAAGCATCTAATACTAAGCTTTGTAGCAGCCTAGTGAAGTTTAAGAACCATAGCTTTGTAATTGCTATCTAATACCTCATCAGCTAAAAATAGTTACACCCAGGTACTTACRTGCTGTGTGTTGCAGAGGGTTTGACAGCAGTCAAATACTACAGGTATGGACTGTAGGACCTCAGCAAATGCTTTACTCACTACAACAAGTGCTTTCTCACTACACCCTGGACAACTTCACAGGCAGATTTCAGGTCTGKYCTTGGACTTCATTTTTTCCAAGATATATTCTGGGAAAACTATCCTTTTCTTCCTATTCTGTCCATAGATTCACTCCACAAAACCCATTTGCCTTTTCTCCCCACAGTTGAGCAGGGAAGTGTCCTGCTTTGTTCTCTGTGTACTCATTACCGCTACTTTGAAGATCAGTAAATAAACTCTCAGCTACAACCACTTGCAGACTGCTGATTTCTGTAGAATGACAGATGGGAGGTATCTTTCCTATCCTTCCTGCTCCATTTTTGGCAACTCCGTAGTAAGGAAAGTCCTTGAAAACACTAATTGTGCCATCAGTCCTCATTAACCTGAGAACCAACTATGTACCTATTACAGGGAGATCAAAACAAGCAGCTGTCTCAAACAAATCTTGGAAGAGGCATTTGACTCTGGAAAGACCTATTCTATTAAAATGGACCAAGAGCCCTGAGGCACTCTAAAGACAACTTCTACAATCTATACAATTTTAAATAATGCACAACATTTCCATGTCCATCCTGATATTACAGACAGCCACAGGTCCAATAAGCTCACAACTAAACTCTACTGCTTGGTTACTACTGTTTATTTTTAAAAAAACAAACAAGCAACCAAACAAAAAACCCAACAACTCTATGTAAAACAGTCACATCAAATTATGAAACTAGACCCATTCATATGGAAACTCTGAAAGACTGTCCCCACCCCAATTAGGAGACATTTTCAACAGAAGCCAACGGATCATAAGAGAGAATTAAGAACATACAGCAAATGCTTCCTTGACTTGCAGGGAAGCGTTGCAGAGGGTTTGACAGCAGTCAGATATTAAAGGTATCGACTGTAGGACCTCAGCAAATGCTTTACTCACTCACTGCAACAAGTGCTTTCTCACTACACCCTGGACAACTTCACAGGCAGATTTCAGATCTGGCCTTGGACTTCATTTTTTCAAGATGTATTCTGGGAAAACTATCCTTTTCTCCCGACACTGTCCACAGATTTACTCAAGTTAATTGTCACTTGTTGGCAGAGAACAGACAAGGTGGGGAGCCGAGCTGAGCTGCTTTTCTGGCAACTGTAAAAATCTATACTTTGAGAGAGATCCCTTGAAACTATCAAGCATCACTAATTCATCACAATAAAACATATCACCATTCCAAGCCACAAAAACCTTATGGCAGTTCAATTCTGACTTCATAGTGTGAGGGCTTCTCCACTCAGGAAAGTTAAWTCAAATCAAGGTAAAGGTTGGGAACTCAAGGACAATACTCACAATTAACTCCTACGTACATGCTTTTACTCTGAAATAAGACTGTCCACTTGCAAAGTAGACTGAGGTGATTATGAACCAAAAACTAGCAATAAAAAATTATTTAGGGATAATTCTCATCTACATGGGAAGCTGTTTTTCAAAGATAAAAGGACAAAGGCCTGTGCTGCTGAACAGAAGCAGCTGCCAAACCTTCATGGAGGAGACTTTTCTTGTAGGCACTCTCAATAAAATCCAGAAGCCTTTTCTCAAAATTGTTTGCATAAATGTCTTTTTTCTTCAMGAACATCACAGTCTGTAAGTGTGCTTCTATTTATTCGTTCTTATTTCTTTAAAGGACATTCCTGTGGTAAAATAAGAAATTAGGAAATCAGAGGAACTACACATGTTTCTCCGACAGCATAAAATCATCATATTTTATCAAAAAGAAGAAATTCCTGTTTTGGGCCTCCTGCCAAGAATCATGTCTGCATTTGCAAAAAAGGGCTGGCTGTTGAAATACCTTCAATCATCCACATCTCCAATAGAAGGTAAGTCTACTGGAGACCCAGCAGCAAAGCTCTAGGCTTACTTTAAGATGCTAAACAAAGTTTAACCTACCATCAAACAGACATTAAGTATATATACAGGAATTTGTAAAATATTTCTAGCACCTCTTTAATGTCAAAACTATCACCTCTCTGCCTCTGAAATGGCTATGTGGGGAGTTATCATTTTGAAGAGTCAGAAACTCATGACATAAATGGATAAGATGTGGGTATTTGGAGCAACTCACTCTTGCCATCAGTCACATGAAAAGTAAATGCAAAATGGATGTGAAAATGTTTTAATGTTGGAGGACGACCACCATGGATGACGGCAGCCCAACTTTTGTATTTGGGACACTGATATTGTGACAAGCATTAAAGGAAAAACAGGCTGACCATGATTCTGAAGTCACGTAACATTTTTACAATCTGCTGGGAACATACTGGCAAGCAAATAGGCAGCAAATAGTTTGGTAAAATGGTTAAACCAATAATCGAGAAAAAAAGTATCGACATTCAGAGCAAATGGCCCTGTGTAACCAGTCTCACCACCTGTAAGAAGCCCTCTAAATRTAACAGTATGAACGGTTACAGTCACTTTCAAGCTTTCCGACGAAGAAACCACTCCCTCGCATTCTTAATTATTATCCAGAGCAAGAGAGATTGCGATTTGGAACTTCCACACGTTTTTATTGGTAGAGAAAGCACCTCATTAATTTTCTAACATTAAATCTGCCAGGTTGATTTCATAAAATTAAGAGTCAAACCAGAGTGTAATAATGAGATGAGCTACTTGGAAATAATACTTTGTCCAGGGGAAAAAAGAAACGCCATTTTTACTGCAAATGCCTGTAAATCACTTCGGGTTACAAGTTACAGCTTGGGGACTCTGGGCCCATCCAGTGATGGGATTCCTCTTCTATTTGCATCCTATCAACACCTGCTCTCTTCATGCGACAACAAAAAGGTGCCCAAGGACATTACAGGATTTTTGCACTTTGCAGCACCCATATCCCAAGGAGTCAGTCTAGTTCTATTAGTTATAAACACACTACTGTTTCCATTTCCTACCATTTTAGTACCGAAAGCATTCAGCTGCATATATGAAAACATTAACTGGCAGAGTTGCTCTTCAGTTTCAAACAAATAAAAACCACTTCTGTTTGAAAAGCTTAAGTCAAATGCTCCAAGCCCTCATTCAGAAAGTGATCAGGAGGCAAAATTATGGACATACTACGGGAACATCRGTAAATAAGAGTTAAAATTGCACATTCCTCTCTCTAGATGTATTTCCACTTTCCAATTGTACTGTGGTAGACATRGTTTGTTAACAGATTTTCACACGCTTAAGAAGCCAAGTCTGGCAGTGATTTTTTCTTTTTTTAAAGCATTTTACTCATGTATACATGTAGTGCTTTTAAAGAGAAGACTTGATTGTGCTACTATAATCAYCTCCAAGATGAATGGTAGCAGTCAAGCATGAGGAAAATCACAATAGGAAGAAAAGAAATTATAGYCCAGATATGAGAGAAAATAACAAGGCTTTCAAAGTATGCTAGGGGCAATACAGAGCCCATTTATTGCAGATAAGAATTCAGATTGAATTTTAGAAGTCTAATATGAAATACAGAGGGTCATAATATTCCAGGGGGTAAACTGAGCAGAAACTGCAAATCCAGAGTGCATCTAGGTTTCAAGAGGAAGCTGTACCACCAAATTACCATCGATCTTACTTACATTCACATCTTCTGGCTGGGTGTTAGCACACCATTTCTGTATTATCTTAATGCCATTTTGTCATTTTACCTCCACAGAAACACAGGCTTCAAAGGGAATTCCAGACTTCAAGTCCAGTCTCTTGCTGGGTCAAAAAAGTTACAGCATACTCATATTACACAAAAAGGTCACCCGTTGGGACCTGATAAAAAACCAGGAAAAACAAAACAAGGAAACCAAACAAGGAAATAAAAAAAACAAACAAGGAATATCCTTGAAATTTACCCAGTGCAACCACAGAAATGGTACTGATTTACGATGATTTTGATTTTCCAGCTAGAAGCTAGAATTTCCAACACAATATATGTATGTTTATTTAAAAAATGTGACCTACCTTTAMATTTCTACATGACAGTATAAAAGTACACTTTGCATGTTAAATATTAAGAGCTTTGGAGGAGTGGCTTAAGTTTCACATGTGCCTGTTATTTCAGTGGTAAATGTGTTCTCACGTTGTTTTTTGGTACAGGATCTAAAAAATACTGAGAGAYAGAGAGATAGCCCAACACGTGCGTCTTGATAGCAAACAGGCAATCTACAGAGATGCTCACTAGAGAGAGAGATGAAAGAAAAGCAAGGGCTGACCGGTTGTCAGTCAGACTCTCTTTAATCAGGCTGAAACGCTGTGCTGCGGAGACRGGGGTTCAATCTCTTTAATCCACACTCCCATCTCCCATGCTGCTTTCTTAATTAGCAGCAAGTGGACGACAGCTGTCACCAGCCTGGAGGCCACAAAGTTATCAGCAAAAAGGGACACGTGTCAAAGAGAGCGCCGTGCTGGGCCAGCGGCAGACCGGGAGCCTGCAAAATACACAAGCGGCCAATACGTGCAACAGCCCTGGCCAGGGCTGAAACGGCACCCTGACACAAGGCCTTTGCAAGTGACACCAAGAGGATACTCTTCCTACTGGCTTTATTCTGGTTGTTTTCACATATGACTAATGGTAATTCTTTTTCTATTTTTTTTTAAAAGTATTCCCATAACAGGAAAAGTTAAACTGAGAATAGAAGGAAATGGGAAGTCCATCCTAATGTCTCAGTGGAAATYTGTGGGGTCAATTCAAAGGCACAGCACAATAAAGTCTTCAAGTCTTCCTGAAAGTTTGAGCAGAAATGTTTTTTTAACACAGCAGTTGCCGGGGTGGGGGGGGAGAGAAGACATTTTATTTAAATAACAGAGAGAAATCTTAGAAGCAGATAACATCTTAACTGGAGACAACTGGAAGCTGTATCCTCAAACAGTGTAGAAGAAAAAAGAATAATTCAGTCATGATAATCTCTATATTAGATCCTTTGAGGCCAAGTCATTGGTTATGACCTTTTAGTGCCATATACTATTCTAACACTGATTGAAAAGCCTTCTCTACCCCAAAGTGCTGATACCCAGGTCAGGTCTGTCTTGCATGGATCCAACAGCAGCAATTTCCTCAAGGGGCATGTCTAAGAGGAAACTCCTTGGATGATGGCCTGGGCAGACCTAGGGAAGGAACGCGTGCTTCAAAATCAAGTTACTGCAGTGTAGAAGTTACCGTCCCTCAGCTGATCTGCGGTTACTCACTGTGTGTGAGCTCCTAGGCCACCCCAACTACAGGGTAAAATAYGTTAGCACAAACCACCCTGGAAAACCCCCCTATTGCATTCCAGCACCTACAGTTCAGCAGGGCACGTCAGCCTCGTTGGGCTGCCAAAGCATTGCTCATGCTGTGCATGCTCCAAAGCATATCCAAGCTGGACCTTCTCTGCCTCTCGCTCGCCTCCCCTGGAGACACTGCAGGTCAGACTGCAAGAAGAGCAAGAGCCACTGTCCSTTTCCAGCTCAAAGCAGCATACCAGGTGCAGCAGACCTGTGGCCAGGAACCACTGGATACTATTCCTGTGGAGAGCAGAGCTTCCTGGCAAGCCACCATGAAATACTTCCATGCATGACAATAGTCCTGTGACAGCAGCTCATTCTGTGCTTTTGCCCCTTGTGGTGTCCACCTTGGTAGTAGTAAAAGCAAGACTCAGGCTCAAYGTAGAAAGTACAAAAGACAGTAAAAATAACCTAACAAAGAAACACTTATGTCATTCCAGAGAAATAAAATAATAGCTTCGCTGTTAGAAGTACTGATTACTGTAATTTGTGGCAACAGGGGAACTAAATGCAATTTGTAAGCAATGAAATGTATTATTAAAATTGCCCGCTGCCCATGTGTTAATGAAAAATTGCAATCTCCCCCCAAACAACCTGAACTCCTTCAAAAAAGGCAGGCTTCTTTAAAATTCAGCTTTAACCTACCTAGAAAGCATACATTTGGAACAATCTTCTGAGACCTGCCTGGTAGGGTGAAGTTCTGGCATTTCTAAATATTTATCAGCCTTGAGAGCTTAAATCTACACAAGGGAAGCTGGGTTGAAGATAGAAGCATTTCCCCAAGCTGCCAGTAGACTAGCAACACATTTAAAAACTTTCATCAAATTAAGTGCTTAATTACAACTCAGACTTTGAGACTCTAGAAAATGGATACTCTTTTGGGAAATTTTAGTCTTCTGCAAAAACAACTGCRATGTAAAAGCCGAAAAAAGCACAGAGCTTGGAGAGTGTCCTCCCATCAAACCACACCTTGCACTAGATTCTTCACCCTAATTTCAGGTGAACAGTAACCCTACGCAAAAAGTTCATAAACACTGATGAAAAGCTTGCTGTGGACCTCCTCAGAAGTCTTGACTTGGAGAATGTACTCGAGGTAGGGCCACAAAGTGAACCACTTCTTGGAGAAGGCGAGAAGGTAAGAACACRGCCACTCTCAAGAGTCATGGAAATTTTGCCAGCAAATCATGGTTCCAGCCTTGTTGGCCCACTCCATTCCTCTAGGTGGCATGCTCTGTGCACTAAACATTACCTGTACCTTCCCACAAATGGAGAAATACCACCACTACACAGTAGAGTCCTACAAATCTCACTAACTAATGAGATCTCAAAAGCTTTAAAAACATGAATTAACCACCCACTCATGGGGTATATAGCTCTACTGACACTGAAAAGCATACAGCTTGTGCAGAAGTAGACATCACCTGACCAAAGTAACAAGTTACCTCACACCAGTAAACGAAACGCAGGCAGAACTTTCACCTGCAGCCTCGTCTCACCACGAGGAGCCAGTGCTTCCCACCACGCTCACTGGAACCGAGGCACCGAGCAAAGGCTTGCGCAGGGCTCAACGCGTAAAGCGCCAAACACAAAGCCTCGTGGTACATTTCCCTTTTTGATTCATGAAATTATTATGTCACAGGAAGCTGAATCTTGTTCTCAAAACAAGCCAGAACTTCCCAAGTTTACCGCTCCTTAACCAGCCTCTTGAACTATGGCCTGAAGAACCAAATTCAGCAGTAAATAAGCTCTACTGCTTAGGAAAGGCTTGTGTAATCCTTTGCTGTGATACAAGTAACACTTTGCTGACATTTCATTATAAATCTCCAGAACAACCCTGCTCAACCAAAACCTTGTAATATAAGCTCTTAGAGAGTTTGCATTACAAGCAACAAGAGCGTATGCCTCAAAAAGTTACAAACTAAGAGAAACRGAAGGCATTAAGAGGTGGCAAATAAAGAGGAAATCATGCTGTGGTAGCAAAGAAGATGAGGAACAACGCTAAATGAAAAGCAAATGAAAYGTGGAGCTCAACTTTAGCATGAAGGAAGAAGCAACTGAACTGTGGGATGGAAATGCCTCGGAAACTCAGCCAGGAAAGTATTACTTTGTGCTCACTTGAGTAACACATCAGCTACAGGTGAAAGGGGTTCCCCCTTTAACAGCTTATCTCTGCRTACTCAGTTTCCGGACAGGTTCGCATTTGGAGTGCAGATTTTCTTGCTCACTCTTTTTTTCCGCTAGCCAAAGGTCAGTTTAGACCAATTAAACTAAGGTTCTGCTGCAGCCAACCATACCCAGCCACAGCCCATGGGAGCCTCGCGCTTCCACTGCTCAAGGCTGGCACTGGTCAGGAATTTTGGGGCCCAAACAATAACTTTTTCCAAGAAAATTACAATTACCCAGAGTGAATGAAATTCACTTGATTGAGAACAAACTTTTGTGGAAAGGTATTGAAGAGCCTCAGAAAAGTCAGCTCTGTGATTAAAAAGACAGCCAGACTGTACCAAGAAAGCCCTAATCTATTGGTTAGGAAACTCAGGGCAGGGAGAGGACTGTATTTCAAGAGCATGTCCTGACTGTTACAGGCCTTCAGAGAAACCCAGCCAAGGTAACATCAGTGCTTTCGGAAACGCTAAGAGCCATGGAGCCAGCAGAGATGCCTTCTTACAGAGACAGAAACTGCTGCATCAGCTCAACATGGGATAAACTAAACATATTTGTACCCTGGAGCAAGAGTCTGGGGAGTGTCCAGACAAGCCTTTACAAATATTAACTATCCTGAAGTTAAATACCTCTCTGTAAACAATTCTATAGACTTTGATACCATAAGAACCAGAAACTTTTTCCAATACAAAACACCAAGCAACAAAAAATATGAAAGTAGTTACTGATACAGCTTAACCACATTCAGGTGCCGATCGCTTAAGGCCACACTGCTTCCTATGGATAGCCCCGTTTTGACAGGATTTTTCATATGGCTTATTCAGAGTGAACAGCTGCTCTGGCAACTGCTAGACTCAGCATATACTTCCTGCCTTAGAAAAAAAAAAATCGTAAGTATATATCGGTGCAGAAAATCATATGCTCTTTAAAACAATTCCTGAAAGAGTTTAGAAATCAACTGGCCACATGCCACCGACACTCCCTTAAACAACGGTCACACCCTGCGTACAGCTAAAAATGAAATAGTTGAAAGGGAAGATGTCTTATACAAGTTCCCAGGGTAAAACACATCTGAGAAGCAGCAGCCGGAGACTGATATTGTTCTAATACAAGAATAATTATGTGATTCCAAATCAAATTTCCTTCACCTTCTTCAAGATTCACATGAGAAGTTTCATTTAGGTTTTCCTTTTACACTTCAGCATTCTACAACAGGAAGAAATACCAGCATTTTATAAAATGGTGAAATAAATCAGAATTGCTGCAGATTAAGTTTTAACCTTTTGCTGTGCTTGCAGAGACAGTGAGACTGGCTGCCAGCTATGGAGAGTTCTGAAACTCTTTCAGTGTTGATTTTACACTAAATACAAATGTTTAGTGATCTGCTTGTACAGCAAGTCCCCAACCACAAAGACCTCCTTATGTAGCAATGTTGCTTACAATGCAGCCACAGTAAGACAAAGTGTCAGTACAAACACTATTGTATTAATTGCATCTGTTGATTAAGCCACCCCAAGAACAGACTTATTTCAATCACAGGCTTTATAATACAGTACTGAAATGTTCCTGTAAGTGTGAGATGGATGAGTCAACAGCTAAAATACAGAAGCATTTGTAAAGAGGCTCTTACACTAGAGTAACTTGCTAAGCTGAACAGCTACGCAAAATGAAAATCTTTTTTTGACATGGCTTGCTCATATATTCCCTAACTTATTTTTACGTGATGGTCTTGTTTTTGCGAACTCCACAGTCGAAACTGGGCACACACATATGCTGACACCTGTGCACACATAAAGACTGGTAAACAGGCATAACCAACCTGAAGATAGTTTAAAAAGTCATACCAAAGACTAATCCTTCTCCCTGGAGGGTTCACTATGAGTCTCCTYCACACTTTCAAATTTTTCTCCAATCTTGTGGAGCAAAAATCCCATGAAACCAGCATAAGAATGCAACATTGGGCGGAGATCAGTACAAAGTACTGTACCATGCACTAAATGCACATCTTTTCTTCCATTCTCACTCAACTGAAATAATTTCAGCTATTCCATGTAAGGTTGGTAGATTCTGGCTCCTGAAAAAAAATGGTACCTCTCAAATTCAAAACCATCTGCAATGCATCTTTCAAGGATAAGATTATTCATTTGGGGGGTAGTTCACGGGATAATCCACTAATCAGTTTTTACCTCCAAACTAGGTCCTCCTGCTTGCAGCTGATCAAGAGATCAATCTGGCAGAGTTTTTCATTCCTGCAGCTCTCACCGGAGAGGACGATAACATACAACAGGGAGTCTCAGAGGACAGGCTTTACAATACACTCAACTGCAAYGCTGAGCTAAGGAAACTGGCACCAGTTCACCTGCAAACACCTAATGTAGGCAAGGTACAAAGGCACAAAGCAAGCTATCAAGTTATGGAGTTCCTTAAGCAGCCTGGGCCTCTGCTCTTTATTTTCTTGCACAGTGAAGAGATGTCCATTTTTTCCCCACCATAATTTTACAAAGTACGATAAAAACAAAACCAAACCAAAAAGCAGAACRGAAAATGGGTAAGAACTCCAACATCTTCCCCAAAATACACATACAGAAGGAGATCAGCATTAATTTTTGGCACTTAAGAATACCCGATCACTCACCTGGWTGCAATTATGTTAAATATTTGTCACAGTCAAGTGTGAGACTCAAGAGAAGTGTGTGCCCAGGTGAGTCAACATCCCAAGTTCTGCAAGTCTTTCCCCACGACTTCTTACATCTCATCCTTCTGCTGTCACGCTGCACCATTCTAGGCAAGTATTTTGCTTCCTGTCGACTATTCATTTGCTACGAGAGGTGTTAGTTTCACTCACTCACCCGTACTATGTACAACCACAAAAATCACTTATGTTCCCATCTCTCAGGGCAGATAACCTTTTCTGCAGGGATGTCAAAATAACATATGTGCYTCATTTGTAATTATCATGTAAAAATAAAACAAAATAATATCCATGCAAATGAATTGCCTCTTACATTTTACCCAGATGCRAAGAAAGACATTTACTGCAAAGCCTGCAGTTTGCATCAGTAAACACAGTAGCATAAT
This sequence comes from Rhea americana, assembly GCF_003343005.1. Taxonomy (NCBI): domain Eukaryota; kingdom Metazoa; phylum Chordata; class Aves; order Rheiformes; family Rheidae; genus Rhea; species Rhea americana. The sequence goes on along the minus strand of NW_028187166.1, from coordinate 2,448,675 downwards.
AATTCCAGTTTATTTCATTTTCAAGTTTGAGGAGTATTTAAAAAAACAACAGAGATGTTATAATTTTCAGCTGGATTTCACCTGCCAAACAAATTCTTGAGCCACTGGCTGTAAATCACTTTTTGCTAATTGCATAAGAAAAATCCTGGAGATTCTTCGGCTGGTAGGATTCAAGRTACAGGGGAATTTACAGCAGTCGCAAGTTAAAATACTTTGGGAAAGCGAGATCTTTTTAAGTTCTTTCAGTTCACTGAATAAAATCACCATAGCCTAAAATATCTCAACAGATAAAGCAGGCCAGATCTTCCCATTCAATACACTGTAAGCACATACTGCATCAAAACCTATTCTGTATCCTCTCCTTGGGTAAAATAGCAAGGACCCAGAAAAATAAACCATACCATTTACACTGAAAAAGCAGAGACCTCTACCTAGATCCATTTGTTTTACTCTGAAAGTATTGACAGATGAGTAATGAAAAGTCTGCTGCAGACATAGACTTTTCTTCAAGGCAGCATCAGTTAATAAACCGCAACCACAGCTGCAAAAATATTAAGGAATTCAGCCAAATGACTCCTTCAAGGGCACAGGATAGAAGCAGGAGCCAAATTTCGTGCTTTCTTATTAGTCCCAAAATCAAGATCATAGTGTGCAGCATCAACACAAAAGTGTCACCTTTCTGGATATGAGAGCTTTGAAAAATGATTTCAATAAATGTATACTAGTAGGTACTAGTATTCTAGCATAGTTTTTGCCAGTATGATAACATCCGAAACCTGCTATGCTAGGTTGTCAAAGGCTTTTAGATGTGAAGTACYTAAATTGAGAAAAATTAATGATAAAAGCAAATGGAAGTAAATAAAAAAGCACAGCTTGTTAGCCCTCCCCATAGGGCATGCCACAGCACTGGTAACATTGCAAAAAAAAGGCTATTTGGCATAGTGAGTTATCCACATTGGGTATCAGACTTTGCAGTACAGATCAGGACCTCTGCCAACAGCAATGTGAAAATGTGTACACTGAGAACGATTCCAAAGGCGCAGTTATGCCTTCACTCRATGTGGGAAATTTTCGGATACTGCTAGTGGAGCACTAAGTCTGAATGACCAACAGCTGTAATCATAGCTCACATTATTTACACCAGCCCTAAGTACTTACAGAACTTGAGAAGTATGAAAGCTATGACATAAGTGGTCAACAACGTTCAAACATTGTTTTTGTTGCTACTGACATGATTACGCACCTTGTAGCCAGAAACTCTYGGGATTTATAGATAAATCCATCTGTCCAGCTGCCAGAAAAAAAATCCCTTAGATGTTTCTGTAGTTTTTTCTTCTGTATCACGTTAACTTCAACCAGAACAAAAAGAAAGGTAAAATACACATTCAGCTGATAATTCTGAACATGAATAACCATGGTCCACAGCCAGGTAAATATTTTTTCCTTATGCAGCTGCACATACCAAAAAGCCACAACAATCTAGCCAATCTCAGCCAATGATGCAAGTTTTACCAATGTTTGGTCAAGAAAGATGGTTTCGATCCTTTACACTTTGGCACTTCCCAGGCTGCCAGCCAAGAGAAAGCTCAGAGAAATTTTCACRTATATCACTTGCGGTGTAGCTGATGTCTCCCTGGAGCCTGTAAGTATTATAGGGAAATAYTCACCTAAGATTTGAGGTCTAATGATCAAGACTGTAATTCAGGATAAAACCTAAGAGTAAGAGCTGCCAATGCATATTTAAAGAATTTATACAAATGCTTTCACCTGAGACAGACAGGAAGCAAAACCGTCTTTATCTGAAGTCTACCTGGAAATATATACATCAAGTGATGAGAACCAAACTCTCTCCTTATTAAGTTTTACGGGCGCATTTGCCCACGCATTTTTATTAACATACTCCAGCTTTAACCAGCAGTCCACCCTTCAGCATCCTCAATAGGCTCCTTCAATCTGTCCCCAGAAGACACGCACTTTTGCTTTGTTCAAAGGATTTTGCTTTTCTTTGGCATTCCTCATTCCAAGCCAACCAGATCACAATTCAAGTAGCCTTTGTTCTAACAGCAAAGGAAAACATTTTTTATCAGCATTTTTACCTTTCAGCCTGATGCCAAACCATCCTCGGGTGATGGAATGCAACACAGTGTCTCCCTAGGCTGAGCAGAACCAGGGAAACTGAAGAAATTCCTCTTTAAAGGTCTAGTGTCTGTTTCATCTTTAGCAACTCACAGCAAGTAAGATAAAAATGTTGCTAGCCCACAGATCTGCCACTAGTAACTGAGTTAATATTAAGTGAGCTCTTGCAGGCATCCCTTTTGTGGTGCTTAAATTCCTTCTTTAGTTCTCACAGCAGTGATTTGCATGTGAGACAGGATTTTTTTCCACGGGCAAGAGGTCTTTTCTCAACTCTGGTTTCCTCTCCAGAGAGACAGCATCAGAGGTGAAGACCACAGCAAAACAGTGCATTTGCCTTAGCACTGCAAGCAACAAGTACACCAACCTGGGAGGGCAGCAAGGAAGAAATGCCTTACCTGCCTCAGCCAGACATATTGTTTAGCTGTTTGCTAAATCACTGCATTTAGCTTCATGAAATTACACTGTCAAGGAACATTTAAACTCTATTTGAGTAACTACCCCAAAAGACAGAAATCTGCCAAAGCCTGGGATTCATCTCCCCCAGGCTGCACTGTGTAAATGTTAGGCATCAGGGTCTACGCTAGTCATAGTCACCACAGGCTTTCCCCACAGCCTGTAGTGAAAGATTGCCATTTCCAAAATTATATACCCCTTACCRAAACATTTTGACAGCTGCTTAAAACCATGAGGGACCAGAAACTATTAGCACACAGATYATATTATACATAAAAGGTATTTTAGCCTTTGTATACACAAAATTGTACCTGCTTCAATATAGSTGCAATTTTAAACCACTTTAGCAAAATTGAGCAATTCTGAGCAGRGATATTCTCAAATCTTTATAAACTTCTCTTTTAGGAATTTTCTTACTTTCATAAATTTAGAGGCAGAGGCTTAAATGATAGAATCAGTTTTTTAACACAAGTGTGCTGATGCAAGAAATTTCAGGAGGAAACGAAAAGTCTCTACGCAATAAGAATCTACAGACATTCATTCTTGGACCTTGTTTATACCAAAGGTTGCAACAATTAATCCAGCTGAGGCTAAACTAGAGTAACTCACTGCACAGATTCCTCATGTTTTCTGAGAATATAATCAGATTTATCTCAGGCCTGTGAATTTAACAGTGCAAGACAAACTTGATATAAGACAAATTTAAATTGACAGAATGCCTGTGCAACTGAATGAGCATGTGATTGCAGCCTCAGTTAAATCATCAAACAGCAACGGGCATCAACCAGGTCTTCGTTTTAAAGAAAGTTTTCTTCCTCTATGAGCAATAAAGCTAGCGAAACTTTATTTACTCCTCTCCCAACACAAGAAACCTAGTTTCCTCACATCCCTCTCAGCACTCATCTGAATAAGAAGCACCACGTGTGTTAGTGGTTCTGAAATGACGTGTGTACCAGTTCATGTTGGATGGCCAAATGGAGTACAGAACAGCCACATTCTCCTTGTTGCTACAATAAGGATATTATTTTGGGTCTCTTCTTTCTATTCATCCTTCTTCAGGAAGCATGCAGAGATTTAACTAAACTTCTGATATTTATTCCTTTGCAAAGTTTGACTGAAATTGGTGAACAAGTCTAACAGTTATAAGAGAGGATGGGCGGCCAATCACCATTCCTTACAAAAAGATGTTACAAATTAAGTAAGAGGGGTACACATGTAAAATAAAGCTTACCTTTGAGTAGACTCACCAAACTGTGTGTCAAGATTCAATGGTTTCTTCAGAGGGATGCTGTCTACTTAAGTATTACAAAATTGGCCATAATTAAGAGGGCCACCCCACTGTAAGCAATGTAATTTGAATACCATTTCTTAAGATCCTTTAAAAAAATTGAGCAAGGCTCTTCAGCAGCTTTCCAAAGAACCTCCTATGCAAACCACAACACACCAAACTGAAAGGAGACAAAACTGTCACTGTTTTCAGTGACAAAGAGCAAACAGCTATCTACAAAGCAGACCAACTAAGTTGAAAACAGAGAAACTCCCCACCCCAATTTCTGCCAGATACGTTATCTTAGGAATTGCTCATAAAGCTGTAAGGCAATCAAAAACAACAGTCACCTGACTTCCACAGGCAGAGTGYCTTCCTGGGTACTGCAGACTTCTCCCATATGGAAGCATTGGGAAAGTAACTCCAAGTGACAAAAGAATAAACCCAACTCATACACCATTATAATCATGCTCCATCAAAAACTCGGCATTAGGCTTAATATATAGTTCCATACACCCTTCCCAAGGATATATATAGAGACACACCACCAAACCACTGACACATGCCAATGCTCAATGCTTTCTGTAAGTCCCTGTAAATTCATAGATGAGCTCTAACCAAATCTGCTGGTAGACCTCACTAGTTTCTMATACTTATTATTCTTGTATATAAATTAGCTTAAAGCTTCTTCTAATTAGAAATACAGAACACATACACTTAAAAAATATTTAAGATGATAAAAAGATATCCAAAAAGGGATATTTAATTTCTTTGTATRTGAAAGACTCAGCATTCCTAACAGTAAGATCCAAAGTTGCTTTGTAAAGTTAAGCAAAAAACGAATGGGAACAATMTGCATTTTATCTCAGCATATGCAAATTAACAAACTTAAGTTACAGGTAGGACACAAAATAAAAGGATAATGTAACTCCCAAAGGAAATATGTGTTTTAAATAGTATTGGCCTGCTAACTGAAGTCCACCTTTAGAATGCCAGAAAGATTCACAGATACTGCTATCTAGAACTGCTTGGAATCAGCTACAYAACCAGAACTAAAATATTGATTTTCCTGGATGCCCTTGATTACATGATGTTTGGTTCGTAAAGGAAACTTTCTAAATATGGAATTAATTCCTGAGGCTATTTTACTACCTCTTGGGCAGTAAGGACAGGACAGATTGCTAAGCTAAGAAGTACAATAAAAAAATCAAAAAGTAAGSGATAAAACATGCTGTATACGTAAAGACACTTCTTCACTATCATTTCAACAATTAAAGACTATCTGCAAACTACGCTTTAACACTCCTAGATGATATATTTAATATATTGGTAAAATTCTGTCATGGTCAAGTGTTCAATCAAGCCATCAAAGCTGTAGCATCTGCTCACTCTGATTTTTACCAGCTACGGGTAACTCTTTCCTGATTTTAAACCACTGTTGATTTTTCCCTTTCTTTCCAGAAGCCTAAGAAGAAATGAAGAAAGATCTCATCCCTATTATTTCAAAACAGAATTGTCCAAGATTATAGTACATATGAGTTAGACACCCTATCTTACCATGCTATTTTTTTTTTTTTTGCTTTTCTGTTTCTATCCACTTCTTCCTTGCTCTCAACATGAAAACACTCCCTCAAACGCCAGAGAAGATGAGCAGTTGTGACTAAAATAGCAAATATTTAATATCAAGAGATTGTTTTAAAACTGAAGAGCTTTAAGTGAAACATGCAACACAAATAAAAGTCGACCAATAATCAAAATCATCAACTTTCTTGGGATGCTTCATAAAACACTTGGGGACATCATTTCTTTCTCACATAAATGAAATTGTTTTTTTCCTCTATATGCATCAATGTCACAAGCTGCAAGAAAAGATCAGAAATGTATTTTTAAGAGCATGTGCTATGGATCAGGTAACGTAGCTGTAAATATGTCAGGTCGCAGCAATGTGAATAGCAGAACTGAAGAAAATTCCTTTGGCAGCATGTCCTAACCTGCAGGATTCCCCCAGCTCTTCCGGATTGCTTACATTCATCTTTTCTCTCTTCGCCTTGGAAMAAACTCCTATGTAAGCCTCCTTCTTGCCAGTTTCTCCTTTTTGTCATCCTCTGATTTTTCCCATCTACTCTGCTTGCATGCAACTTAGTTCACCTTTCCCCTCCTCTTCTAACACCTGTGGCTTGGGCTCCCTCTCACTTCTTTTCTGCTCTTTGCAGACTTTCCATCAGCATCTCCCACTCATGCTGTCCCTTYTTCCTTCTCTGTCTTCCTTTCTTTATACGCTTTGGAGTTCTGGGGCCGTAAATTTAAACTTGCAGATGTGAAAAATACATCCAGTTTTCCTCCAGTCAGGCCTCCCTTTTCTTCTAAGCTCCACTAAAACACCAAGAATAACACACTATTCTCCATTATCATCCCCTCATTCCATAACATTCTGTATTTCTCAGCRATACAGCACGAAGGCCAAGCTTCATTATTTACAGGAAGGTGACAAATGACAGTGATAATATTCTTGCCAATAGGTAAACACTTCTACTACTTCTTCCACATTGCTATCATGACAGTGGCTGAATTCCATCATTTGCTCATGTTGATAAAGAAAACATGATAAATGAAAACATGGTAAGATGAAAAGCTCAAATATTCAGAAGGGTACAATGAATTTTGAATTGTTTTCAGAGAGAAAAACATATCCTGTTATGAGTTTCTGAGAAGCTGAAAGACTCCTCTCCATGCACAGGTTTTTCTCCAGACACTACAAAATCACCATAGGAAGAATACAGACTGCAAAGATTCATTTCACTGCTACTGCAGTAAACTGCAGACTGGAAAGATTCATTTACCTGCTAAGCAGCTGTGCACAGAGGTCAACAGATTTTAACTCTGCAAACTGGCACTGATGCTAACACCCCTCAGAAGAAAAATCTGGGGATGATYGGCATTGGAAAACGGAACAAATTATATCCTCTACAAGTATCCACTGAATTGTAGGAGAGAGAAAGAAGGCTATTCAATCACCTTACCAGTAGCTCTGACACATACTTTATTAGCTTTTAATATATTACACAGTTTCTGGACTTTTTTCTGGCACAAAGACCAATGATGCTCTCTGTCATCTTACCTTTGCTGGGGTACAGGGATCCTCGAAATTAGATTGTTTGCTATGATAACAAACAATTCCAGCTGCTGCCTCTCAGTAGCTCAAGGGCTTTTCTATCCTGGCTTTTCTGCTAATGTACCTAACAAGCGAGCACTTGGGTTAAGCCCGATTAGCTGTCAAATGCTTCTGCCAAGGGGAAGTATAAAGTATCTCCAGTTTCTTTAAAATAAAGCCAAGAAAGTTACATTTCACATTTATTCGTTTGTCCCATTACAGTTAAGATGCTACAAGGGTCCAAGATACGTGCTCTCCTTTCAAAGAGTTTGTAAGTCAACAGCAAAGTTTATTTCACCAATTCTATCCACAGACTTCCAATTCTGAAGTAAATAAGAGGTTAATATATATTTAAAAACAGAGTCCTTCCAGTATAGCACAGAGGTACTTACTAATAGCTGTAATCATTACAGTATCAGCTGCAATTCAAAGATTTCAAAGAGAAGACCGGATCCCTACAGAAACCTAAAAAAAGTATTTATAGACTGACTCCCTTCCCCAAGAACAAATAAAAAGTTTCTTCCACTCACGGAATAGAGTGCAACAACTCTAGCCATGCTAATAGATTACAGGTCCCTTACAAGTAGGAAATGTTCACTCTGCAAGTGAAATAACAGACCCAGATGAGGGACACTTCTGTTGCGTTCCTGAGTGGCAGTGAACTTCCACTAATGTCTCTGCCTGCCAGAAGGAGGTTAGCAAGAGCCAGTAAGAGTTACCACCCCGTACAATCACACCAATAGATATATTTAGTCATTGCAGCTCAAGGAAAATCATTGCTTACACTCAAAATAAATTTAGCAATTGTTTCCAGCTTCAGCTTTTTCACTGACTAAGGCACAACCCAGCTGCTTCACATTCCATTAGACTTCAGCTGTCTTTTCTTCTCCACTCCTTGTCCACTCCTTTCTTACAACTGCTATGACCATCTCAGTCTTGCACCAGTTATCCTGCAGGCTACATTTCTGAACTCTTCAGCTTTGGAGCTATGCGGCAGAACATCTGTCAAGTTTACATAGGCTCATAAAAATGTGAAATTTTGCTCTATGCGCCAGTTCTAAGAATCAGCAAATAGTGATCTTTGTCTTGAACCTGTATKTTGCCTTCACATAAAATTAAGACTTGTCAATGCTTTTTAAGTAATATACAGTAAAAGGCACACGTGAGGTCATTATGCAAGGGACATATAGTAGAAAATTCAGTAGATGCTTAAAGGAAGTAAGGAAGAATTACAACTGAATTACYTGTAAGGTGGTAAACGAAGCCTTTAGAAGAATTTAATCTTCTGATCTCAGGTTAAGACATCTCAAAGATTTATTACTCSGTTTGAAAACCACTAGTATAGTAAAGTAGCATATTATACTGGTCAAGTACAAAAATTTTACATAACTKACAAGTTTTCACTTACACTTGAGAGTATAGTGGTGAAAGTGCAGCTGAACCAAAAAAGAGTTCTGCCTAGTAACTCACCTAAGTATAACTCAGAAAAAGGAAGAGAAATTGCAGAAAATTATATAGATGTRAAAAATACAGAGGAAAACTTACTGACTAATCAAATGATCAAGAGATGACTAAAGACAGTTATATATCATATTTCCAAAAAGAAGATACCTGGAAATTGCACCCTAAAACAAAAACATTCAAAAATGCACAATTCAGAATGATGTAAATCAGCACAGAGGGCTCTGGACAAACAGGAAGATTTCTCTAAGGTTGTGTACGATCAGGCTCTCTGAATTGTACTGTTTCTTTTATTTTACCATTCTCCTTAAGGATAAAGTTCTCCTAAGATTGTCCATATGTTTGTACAACAATTTTTAAAGGAGGAACCTTCAGAGAGTACTTTGCTTATCAGGAAACTGCTTATCATTAAAAGGTGAAGACAATAGCAGTTTCAGTCTTAGTCTGCTGGGAATAAAGTTGTCTCAAATAACTTTAGTAAGACAGCTATTGAAAAGGCAAGCTTATATGGGATGTGAGTAAGCTTGCAAAACAACTACAAGATTAGGACCGAAGTATAAACAAGAATAAACCTTCAAGGTATGGCATCCATGTGTTCCTTGWTTGTAATAAAAGGCATTATTGAATGGACCTTCTCCATGGAGGAGCTTCTGTTTTATACCTGACTGTCTAACTGCTCTCCCTGAACGATGCAGAGTAGTTCAACTCCCTGGAGCATGCAATCTATCAGGTAAATACAGAAATTCATGTATTGCCATGGTAACAGGAAAACCAAGCAGAATCTGCTGCCTTCTCCACTCTTTCTTGGCATCCTTGTTTTGGATTATAGATCAGAACTGTAAGACAAACTACACTGGGAACAATTATCTTCTGAAAGTGAAGACAAAAAGTCACAAATACGACAATTTTAAACTACAGAAAATACAAGGTTGGACGCTACTCTTTCTCCTTAGTCAAAGAGGATCCTGCTTTCAGAATCTATTTAGAAGTCTCCCAACTGAAGCTTAAAGGAACGGAAACTCTAATACTAGCAAAAAACAAACCTATCATCTTACTCTRTGTTACCAGATGGCTCCCCTTCACTCCAAAGCAGGGCTCTGAATCACTCTATAGTGACCCTTCTGTTGATTAAATRGCAGTACTGCAAGGCTCCAGAGGGAGTCTTGCCCACTCTTTTTGGAGGACAGGATGGTAGCTATTATCTGTTATCATTTATTACATGTTTTTATTAAGTGCTGACAAAGTGTGTCACTTAAGGACCCAGGGAGTAGATGTATGTAAGATCTCCAGGGATCTAACCCTTAAAAGGTAACACTTTTTTTTCCCCAGTCTGACTGGATGGACATTTTCTTCTTCCATATGAATACTCTGAGTCAAATCAAAGGCTAAACCAACTCTGAAGATATTTAATATCACTTGTTATCGGCCAACGGTCCATTTTATTTACAACATAATGAATCTTGCATGTATTTCCGTTCCCATAAGAAAAGAACAAATACAATTGTACACAAAGAGGCAGACCTTAGACCTCAGAGTATCTGTTTCATGATTCTATATCCTTTGTTCTGCTGTTGTATGTATTTTGACAAATATTATCCCAGATTTACTGCAGAAGTATAGACTGTGTTTATTAGGTGATGCTATTAACCAAACTGTCTGTCAGGCACAAGTTCAAACGCTTAGAAATGATGATCAAGTGTGTATAGAAACAGCCRGATTCCAGCCCTCCTTCCTTCCCTCCCCTCTTCATCTTCTTCAGTTTATAGTTGGGCCAGATATTTTTTTAAATACCCCTTTTTAAGAAATAAAAGTAAAGGCAGTAGAAAGAGGATGACTTCTGAGATTTACAGTTACTATTACTCAGCAAATCATCACTATGATACGTATCCGCTACAAGCAATCTCCTGAATACCTCTGCATCAAGACTTCACCCATTGCATCTTCAAAACTGTACGTTTACAGCACTGRCCTGGGGATGGATCCTGCATGATGTCTTGAGCTCTTCAATGGGAGCTCAGTGTGTTGCAAGGTCAGGCCTCTAGGTTGCGCAGAATAAGAGTTTTGYATAGAATCAGTAAGGTTGGAAGGGACCTCTGGTATTTCTGGCCTTTCTGTTCTATTGTTTATGGAACAGCATTGCATTTGTGTGTCTACAGAATCATCTTCCTGCGTTTGAACTCTTCACACTGCTTCGCTGGTGTTGAGTTATATTTACTATTCTCACAGGGTTATTTACTGCACGCGAATAAACAAAATGTGATCACTTATTTATACATCTGTAATTACTATCCATATTGCTATCAGCGAGCCAAATTCACCCCTAGCATAAGCAAGTGTCATCTCYTTGAGAGCTTGCCCAGGTCTACACATGCTGCTAACACCTTTCTTGTTTTACTCAGTTACCTGCCGCCAGCAGAGAAAGTTGCAGTGATATACCAACAAGCATTAAAAAGATACAGCCAGAATCCCAAAGCAAAACATTTTGTTTTGATACGATGCAAGGGATCGTGCATTGGATTAACCTGTGATATTTCTGGAAGAACATTTGTCCTATGATGGGATGCACACTTGTTAGACAGTAACGTAGTGCTGAGAGCTGGAAACATGCCTATGTACTGCACTTCAAAGCTGGCTGCCAGGCAGCTTATCCCTTGAGGCCAACCCAGAACCGTATCTCAAGAAAACGTAGTCATATACAATGCAGCACAGAAGCCAGAGCAAACCAGGACGGAATGATCAAAAGCAGAAAACGCTGCTACCTACTCTATTCCTCTGAGAAAAGGAATCTCCTAAATCAATGGCTGCTGTCCTGGAAAGCCTGGACGCTGTACTTCACGCATCCCGACTCAGGCTGCTACCGCACGCTCCCCAGCAGGAAACTGCCTAGCTATTCCTTACRCTAACCCAAAACAAAACATTGATTTTTTTTCTCTGCTAATTAAAAGCAACATAATTAAACGGAGTAACTTCACTGCTCGATTTCCAAAACACTAATTGAATCTTTAAGCATACTAGTACTCCCGCTACACAGGAAAAAAAAATAAAAAAAATCAAGGGCATCCATCCAACCRCCGCAAGTGACAACGGAGCCGCAGGAGCGCGGGGAGAGGCGAGCGGCGCCGGGGCCACGGGGCGAGCTCGGGGCCGCCGACACTCGCCCACCGAGCYGCCCTCCTGCCCCTGCACGGGCTCCAGGGCGGGGGGAGACGGAGAAGTTGCCACCGGTCACTGCCAAGTAGGCCCCAGAGCGCTGCAGCGCGCCGGTACGGGGTGCGGAGGGCCCGGGGGGGGTAAAATAAAATAAACAGAAGATAAATACAAAATTTAGAATTAAAGACAAGGAAGCCGCAG
>NW_028187166.1:2427410-2434793 GCF_003343005.1 Rhea americana | reverse complement strand
TAGGGCTACGAGGATGATCAGAGGGCTGGAGCACCTGCCCTGTGAGGAACGGCTGCGAGAGCTGGGCCTCTTCAGCCTGGGGAGGAGAAGACTGAGGGGGGATCTKATCAATGTGTACAAGTACCTGAAGGGAGGGTGTCAAGGGGATGGGGACRAACTCTTTTCAGTTGTCCCATGTGACAGGACAAGAGGCAGYGGGCAAAAACTGAACCACAGGAAGTTCCACCTGAACGTGAGGAGGAATTTCTTCACTGAGAGAGTGACCGAGCACTGGCACAGGTTGCCTGGAGAGGTTATGGAGTCTCCGTCTCTGGAGATCTTCACGGCCCACCTGGATGCAACCCTGTCTAACATGCTCTAGGTGACCCTGCTGAGCAGGGAGGTTGGACTAGATGATCTCGAGAGGTCCCTTCCAACCTGACTGATTCTATGATTCTATGAATCTTGCTCTTACAGGAGTCAGTAGCAAAGTGTTGATTAACCAAAAAGGACYGAGAATGGGTTGTGTGCAAATCTTGGCTCAGTTTTTAACTCAAATGGACCACTGGTGCTGTCACCACAGAGCAGTCTGTTAAGGGTATAGAGCATCCTCACAATACCATGCAAATACCTGAACTTTTAACTCACTGTGCAGCCCCAGCCAGGCTGGTGTAAATCTGGAGTCACACCACCACTGTAGGCTTGAGGCTTCAGCCTGCTGCTCCTCTCCCTGCACGACACGCAAGGCAGCCTCACTGGAAGGAAGCCGTAGACAAGTCTCTTGCTCCCATTCCCGGCTGTGTTCAGCCCTCTGTAGTCACCATCGTTATGTATGTGCTTGGTTTAATTTCTGCTCAGGAAGCAATGACAGTGCTGCGGTGTGTGGGACATGCTGGAGGGACACGGGTTCCCTCTAGCGGAAAGCAATAGCTGAGTCCATAGAGGACGGCCCTAGGCAGCAATAAAATGATTATGGTCCTATTTGAAAATTAACTCGTTTCTATGACTTAATTAGACACGAATATCGTGCCACTACCTTGACTTTGTGGGTGGAGCCCTGCACTGCGCTCAGCGAGCTGTTTACTTCCTCTTCTATCAAATAAAGCATTTGCGAGGCAGCTGTTTCTGCGAGCTTTGCACGCAAATTTAATCAGCTGGTTTAAAAAAAAAACTCACACACCTTGGGCAGGGCACAAGCTGTAGGAGAAAACATGCCATAGGAGAAGAGGCGGCTCGTTAGCAGCGCCGAGCTGGGTTCGCTCCCTTGAGTTAYGGACGGTAGTAAGTGGGAGCCGCCGAGCGCGACGCTCGCGTAAGCAGACCGGGCTGTGAGTACGCACAGGAAGCAGACGGATGAAGTAAGAAGCTGCTATTCTTACACGCTCCGCTTTCAGACTTGGGCAAGGAAGAAAGAGAATATGTGCAATAATGTGYGATACAAACAGAACAGCTACTAAACCGGGAGGTCTTTTCATAGTAGCAGTCTCCGATATAAAAAGCCGCGGTCYGCCCGTGCTGCCTTGCCGTCGGGGGATGCTGAAGCTCCTCTCCGGCTTTCTGCCGTAAGGCACAACTCACAGGAGCAAAGCTGTGCAAAACCTGATGCTTCTAAATATATGTGCTTGTCTTTTTCTCTGCTTTACAGGCAGAGCAGGGGCAAGAGGACAGCTGCAAAGGGAGCCACGATTTTYCACAACAGTATAGAGCAGCACAAGATCCTGTAGGAACGGTTCCTGCTGAAGGCTGGGGAGAGAGGAGTGTTGACAGGTATCTGGTTGCCTTCAAGATAGGGCAATGTTGAAATACCCTGCAAAACACCCTGCTGCTTGCCCGGGCGCTGATGCTATGGCAGGAAGAAAAGGAGAATAAGGAGCAAGTCAGGTCTTGGTACCAATTCAGGACCCTGTTTTGCTGTTAGAGGAAAGATGCCATGCTGAAGTTCACCCATCAGCAAAAAGCATGCAGAAGACACCAACAACTGGGCTCTCTTCCCCCAAAATTTGCTTCGCTGGGAGAGTGAAGCTGGCTGCTACAGCTGCCCCACGGAGCAGGGGGAGTTGTGTAAGGATGACCAGCAAAATTCTCGAGCGGCACAACCAAAAGGAGCGYTCCTGCCCTCTAGTGCCCCTCGCCCCTGCCGGGCCGCTGCCTCCTCGGCTTCTCTCCGGCTCGTGTGAGTGTTGGCCAGGAATGGGTGATAGCTGCTGGTCCCTGCAGAAATGCCAGCAGATACAGCCACTCCCGTCCGAGCACGGCTCTCCAGAGGGGTTTCAGTGTGTCGAATAACTTGGATTAGGTAGGTGAATGCAATTTTGCCAACTATCCTCTTGCATGATGCCTCCCAGACCAGCATTGGCCTTGAAAATGTTGCTGGTTGGTGTGCCTGCAGTTCCCTATGGAGTCCCTCTTCGATGTGCATAAGCATCCCAAGGTTACAGAAACACCCCTGCGACCTGGCACGGCCCTGCCACTGCACGTGCTCAGTGCCCGGCGCTACGCAGAAAGGTTTGCAATGGGTAAGAGGTGAAAAAAATTTAGTGGAAGCAAACGGAAGCAAAAAGGCAAGATTCTCATTTCATATTAAAGCATATAACTCCTCTGGGGCCAGCAGCAGTATAAAAAACAGTGGTGAGATGCCAGTGCATGCAGAAGGAGAGGTATTGTGCAGGCAAGGAGGTATGGATATGATGATGATGAGGCAACAGGCCCTGGATAAGAGATGCAGAGAYGAGCTGCAGAAGGAGCTAGAGCTGGGAACTGAACCAGGTGAGGACAGAGCTTCTGTACCAGTCCCCTGGAAAACACATGCATGCTCTTGTTATTAAGGACTGCATCAAACCTCATAAGAGCAAAAATCACAAATGAGAGACCTTGATTTTGGGTATCTCCCCACTTTCAGCTCCTTGAGTTGGCAGCCTCAGGGTTTTGCAGGTTTTTTTCAGTGCAATTCCTAACCGTAAGTGGCTGGTGGCCCAGCCAAGGCACGGACGCCAGGGCGCTAGGTGCTGCAGTGGAAGACAAGCTACGATTTGGACAGAGTCCGGCCTCGGTCGACCAGGCAAGCGAAAAGCGGAGGGGTAAAGCAAGAGACACAGGCGCGAAGGGAGCTGCAGGGCGTCTTAGAGGAGCAGGGGTGGCGGGAGGTCGCCCCCCGGGGTGAGGGGCTGCGCTGGCTTCCAGGCCCGGATCCCCCGCGGGCCCCGACCCCGGCGGGCGCCGGTCCGCGCTCGCTCCCCCGGCAGAGCGGGAGGCCCGTGCGGGCTGCAGAGGGCAGCAGAGCCCGGCGCACGGGGCCGCGGCGAGCGGAGCGCCCGCGCCCGCGGGACCCGCGGCAGGCGGGAGGGCAGGCGGCTCAGAGCCGCGCCTGTGGCCAGGTTTTAATCGAAATAGGAAAATGGCCTTTTCAGATCCCCCTGACAGCGGCGCTGCTTGATGCCCCCTTTCTTTCTTTTTTTTTGTTTTGTTTTGGTTGGAAAGAAATAAATTGGAGGATCCGCTGCTGGAGGAGGGGCCGGTGAATCTGAGGAGGAAGGCTCAGAAGAGCTCTAGGCTCTGGGACTATTAAAAAGAAAAACCTGTAAAGACACAGAAGGAGAAGGAGAGCAAGAGAGTAACAACTTTTGAACCCCCCCCCCGGCACGTTTGAAGCAATTAGGAAGGTGAGGAGGAAAGGAGCAAAGGTTATAAAGGTTCTTTCTCTGGCTTAATCTTATCCCTCTGCTGGGGTCTGTATTTCATAGTGGCAAAATAAGCGTGTGATTYACCACAAAATGTATGTATTGGCCAACACTGACGGCAGAGGCTAACAAGGCATCCAGCACTCAGAGGTGTTTCTGTCAGCACTTCCTTAGTGGTCGGATGTCTGACTGTCCCTTCACCTCGCAGCACATCAAGGTTCGCATCGATAGTCCATCCTCTTGGGATTTATTGATGTAGTGGCAGGTAATTCAATAAGGATCTTTGCTGTGCATGGTTGGATCTCAACTGCTGACTGCACTGCCCACGTCGTGTATCCATCCCTACTGTCCCTGAAGAGCAAGAGCTGCTCCAAGCCAGTGCTCAGTCTGTCCCAGGCACTGCTGGCTATGGTCCAGCTCTGGGGTCTCTGTTGCTGAGGATAAGAAAGGTGGGAAGAGCCCTCAGTTTTTAGAGCCCAAGGAACAGTGTATCCAAGGCATTTCCCTTCTGCTTGTAATTTCTGAGCGCGTTTGCCCATAAGGTCCTACGGCCACCCTTGGTGGATGGCTTGCACATCAGCTAGTGCCGCTCCACATCACGGAGGCCACAGAGCAAGCACTGCAGCTGGAACTTTAAGACAGAAAACAAGAAAAACAAGGAGAAGAAAACATGGAGAATTCCATAGTTCAAGGTTAGGATTGGGCTGCAGCACCGAAAATGCAGTTGCTGGATTCACCTCTTCCATGAAGCCACCACTCCAGGCCAGCATGGACCCAGCAGAGAGAACATGCCTTCATGGAACAGGCAGCCCAGCTGTTCCTGTTTCACCTTTCCCAGGAGTGTGTTTCTCTCCTCACACTTAAAGGCATTTCACCCTGACTTCACTACAGGCACCTTCCATCCCAATCGAAGCAGTGACAAGAGCAACCTCCCTCTGGAGATGTCCCAAGGACGGGTGGTGCCAGACCAGAACAGCTCTCTTTTGTAGCCAGCAGGCACAGCCTAGGGAGCAGAAATCAAAATTTGGGATGGAGGTAAGAAGCCATTTTGCTGTCACTGCCTGAGTAGCTAAACAAGTCCTTTGAACTAGGGCAAAGAGCTTTTTGTACAACAAAACTCTACAGATGATAGTTAGGCATAAACACAGCTTGCAGCCACATGACCTTTGCATACAGAAATGCTTTCTAAACTCTTGCTTTTCTTCCAGGTCATTTTTCACGAACACGTTACTCTTCCTCCTTCACACTTTAGAGCAAGTAGAACTTGAAGGTGACCTAAGTCAATCCCYGCAGAAAAGAGTGAAACCAAAATGAAACAAAAAAGGAAACCAAAATCAATATTCCAAAGTCAAATAATAAAAATTGTGTTATGGAAACAGAGGTCACCCAGGGAAAATGTAATTGGACATGACAGCCCAGCTCTCTGATTTCCTCTCCGTGCCAAACCCGGGTGGGGAGACCTTGTTGCCAAGCCAAAGTGTCGCTGCCCACATCATGGAAGCACCCTGTGGTTCGAATGGCTGACGGCGGCCACGTGGACCTGGGAGGATGCGGGAGAGAAACCCGGCAGAGCTGGTGAGACGGGTCTGGAGGAGCCGCGCTGGATCTAGCGGTGTGAAAGGGGCAGGCGGAGCGCGGCTCCAAAGCCGCTCCCGGCAGCGGCCGGGCTTGCAGCTTGCGCCAAGCTCAGCCAGCGATGCTCCGCCAGCCCCTCCGAGGGCCTGCAGCGCCCGGCGCGGGGCCGCGGGCCGAACCGGCTCGGGCAAGCCGCTGCTCCGGCCGGCCTGTCCCTGGAGGAGGGACCGACCCGCTCGCACGCCGCTGCCTCCGCTGCGCGAGTCCCCGCTCGCACGCGTTTCAGACAGCATCGGAAATGTGGGGCACGTAGCCCTGATAACGATGTAAACTTCAAACCGTTATTTCGCAGCCCAGAGCATTTCTCTTCATCGTCAAGCGAGCTCTGATGGGTTGTTTAGTGTAGTTTTTCTGGCTTCATTTTTTTTCCTTTTTAACTTGACCTCCTGATTCTGGGAATTTATGTTGAATTCTTTTTTTTTCTTTTTTTTTTTCCTTTCTTTCTTCCCCCCCCCCCAAAGTTAGCAGTAGGGAAATAAACTTTGCAGAAAGTCCATTTGTCAACAAAGCTTTCTTTCTTCAGCAGACAGACAGTGGAAAAGCAAAAATAACGCTCTGCCTGGCCATGGCATTTCCAGCACCACGGGGTCTGCAGAGGCTGCTCCRTCCCTGCAGCTGGCCCGGGGTGACCTTCAGCTCCACAAAAAGCTGGTTTCCCACGTACCTGCGGAGCRCCCGCTGCAGAGGCTGGAGGCTGCGACCTGTTTGGCACCCCTGTCTCACCAATTGCCTCTCAAATCGCTGTTACCAGCTTCAATATCTTGTTTTGCTTCTCTTGATCTTTAGTGGTCCTGTGCAGCCTGGAGTATTTGGGGAATGTCTTGAGCGTGTTTATGGGTGGCTGGATTTAATCAGGAGGCAAGGGGAGTGTGTAAACGCATAGTAGGATGAAAGCAAAGAAGATGCAACCAAAAGTAGCAACCTTTCCCTGGAGGAAAGAGTGTAAATCAGCTCCTCAGCAGTCCGGAAGGAGCAGCCCCCGCTCTCCTGCAGGTCATTCAACCCTCATTACAAATAAAGGCGCTTAAAGGTGCCTGTGGTTTAGCTCCATTTTTGATAAAACTCTTCCATTTCCACCCATTTCTCTGTCCCTGCTTTTAYGTTCCTACCTGCCCGTTCTCTCCTCCACAGACTCGTCTCCAGAGGCCGGGCGGAGAAGGTGCTCAGCCCCACCGGTGAAGGGGCACTAACTCACCATCACCTCCGGCTCTGCCCGGGCTAAACCCACGATGGTGCTGGTCTCACCCGACAYGGCTGCAGCCTGGGCGGCAGAAAACCCGACACGCCGAACACGCTTCAGAGGGACGTCGAGGTCCGCTCCAGCACTGCCCTGCAAGGGCGGCAGGAGCAAAGGCAAGGTCTCGCCAGCTCCCTCCGGCAGGCTGGAAACGCGGAGTTCAAGGGAGCCCCAAGGAATAAATTAGGGAATTATAGACCAGTCATCTTGCAATACCAGGAGAGTAAACTGATTAAACTAATAACGCGCCCAGGTGGCACTAACCAGCTCCGCACGCGGCAGGAAACGGCACGCGCAGCTGACCGCGGCCGGGGAGCGCSGCCGGTGCCCCCACCGCCTTCGAGCTCGCCCGAGCTCCCGCGCTCGGGAGCCAGCCCTGGTCGGCCCGTCTCTGCAGAGACRGCGCGGAAACGCAGAGAGGTCCGAAGCAGCGCAGCAAGTTGTATCAATAATCCGTGGGAAGAGATTAAAAAGACCCCGGACTATTTAGTTTAATAACAGGAGGGGACCGGTTTGCTCCGAGAGGCTGAAGAACGGGATTATCCGGCAGCGTGTTAGGAGGTGGATATAAAGTTTATAAAGTATTAATCCCCGCGGCGTGTCCCCCGCCAGCGGGGCTGGCTCCCGCGGCCCCTCGCCGCTCCGGGGCAGTTTTGATACCCTTCAGGGACCTGCCAAATGTTTTTTKTTTTTTTTTTCCTGCCCCCTTTAGGCATTTTTTCCTGCCAGGAATTCCTCCTCCTCTCCCCTCGCCGGTCAGCCCGCTTCGGCGGGCTGCTCAGGGTCCGTGGCCCACGCGCGYGCCCGAGCCGCCGGCCCCGGCTGCCCCATCGCACCTGCAAACGAGGCTTAAAA
>NW_028187166.1:2407645-2424607 GCF_003343005.1 Rhea americana | reverse complement strand
CGGGCAGATGCCGCCCCGCGTTTTAGCTGCAAACCTCCTCCCTCTGGCTTCCGCGCCCTCTGCAGGGTTCGACGCTCTCTCCTCCTTCGTCTTGCGAGATTATTTGCCGGTCCCTTTAGAAGAAAAAGGAAGAACCCCCCCCCAGCCCTCTGGTCTCCTTGCAATTCTTTTCATTTCACCTCATTTAATTCCTTGCCGGTCTAATGACTTAGTAATAATGAAGAAGATGAAAATCGGGGCTTAATAAGGGTTAAGGAAAGGCAGTTTCCTCACTGAGGAAGGGAGCAGGCCGCTGGGAACGGGGAGCTGGGCCAGGCGGGCGCGCAGAGCTGGCCCTGTGGCGCCAATTCCCGGCCTCAGGATGGAGATTCCCAATGCCCGGCTGCAACCGGAGGGAGCCGCGGGCACGACGGAGACCGGGGGCGCCTCGGCAGAGAGCGGCCGGGGGGACGCCGGGGTGCCCAGCCCCGCTCCCGGTCCTGGCCGTGCGTGCTGGTCCCTCCGGGGATGGAGGCACCGGGATTTTGCTGACTCAGCAGCAGCGAGGAAGCTGCTGACTCAGCAGCGCAGGTGCCAGCAGCGGCTCCTGCCGGAGGCGGCCGGCACGGCTCGGCAATTAAAAGCGGATAAGCATTAGCGGCGGAGAGCGTGACCCCGCTTCCCTCCGGAGCGGGGAGCGGGGCCGCCCCGCCGGCCGCGGCGCGGACGCGGGGGCAATCGGACTAACGCCCGGCCTCGTCCCCAAACCCGGGGCTGCTCGCCTTGCGTTAGTTGGCTTGGGATGTACCCTCTAATTAGCAATAATATTGGCGCTGGCAGGTAGATTAAGGAAAAAACAAGTCAAAATAATTGACGCGTCAGGAAACGCGACGAACTTCACCCCCCGGTGCAGATGCTGCCCCAGGTAGCACCAAGCCYCCCTCCGCCCGGCTCCCCGCTCCCGCTGCCCGGAGCGGCCCCGGCTCCCACGCGCTGCTCGGCGCAGCGGCTCCYGCTGCTTCCCCGCGCTCGTTATTTTTTTGGGCACCTTTCTTGCTCTCTCAGCAGGGCACGACTGAGTACGAGCCGCTCCGGAGACCCTCCTTTTCCGGAGGGAGCCTTCGCTCCCGGCCCCTCCCTGCCCCGGCGAGCCCGAGGCAGAGGCACGAGCCGCCGCACCGCCGGGCAGCACGGCGAGCGCCCGAGCGGGAGCGCTGGCGGTCGGGCCCTGGACACCGGCACCGGGCAGAGCGGTGCCGGCACTGAGCACCAACCCGAGGACGCGGAGAAGCGGTTTGACGTGCAGAGCAGGAGCGTTTCTCATCAAGGATGCCCGCTGCTCCGGAGCGGCCGGGTGGATGGACCTCCGTACACCCGCGCAGGGACGCGGGGCAGTTACATGCATGCAACTTTAATTMCAACCTTGCAACTTTAATTCCAACCTTGCAACTTCAATTCTGGCCCTTCCAAATGCAATGAGATATTTGAAGCAAACGACTTCAGAGCTTTGCAGGTCTCTGCCAGCAGCGGGGCCGTGAGCGTAGCAGGAGCCATCACCCTCGGCACCGCAGACATCGCGATTCCTGCCTCCGCAGAAACCCCTGGGCGATCGCTGCGGCCGTGGCGGGGGCCACTGGAATTAAAGCTGGCTTCTCCGGACGATTCCTAGTCAAACTACGGCTTTGAGCCGACCGCCCCGGCTCCAGGAGCTCCAAGGCTGCGTTCGCCCCGCGCGGGGAGCTGCGCCGCGGGCGAGGGGCGCGCGTTGCGCTGGGCGAAGAGCTGCTCCGAGCGGGGCAATTTGTTCCCGCTGGCACCGCGTGCTACAGCCCCACAAATAATCAGCCCTGAAAGCAATCGCTGCTGCCGGCCGGCACCCGAGAGGCTTCTGCGGGAGAGCCCCCAGCGCGGCCCCGAGCCCCCGCGGCCCCGTGCCCGCTGCGGAGCCGCTCGCCACCCCGCGCAAACGGCTCGTCCCGCTAACGYGGCCCTCGGGCAGCGCCTGCTGAGCACGTCCTCCCGCCGCCGGGCATCGCCCCTTTCTCCAGCCCCCCCAGGGATCCCGACCTGGGATCGATTTCGGTTCCCGCAGCCGAYAGGTTTGTCAGCGTCGGGTTTAATTTAGGCGAGGTGGGTCCGACCCCATCAAGTCGCATCAAAGTCTGCCTCGGCCCCGAGCGAGCCAAAACACCGGCATAAATTACGGATAAAACCGTCGTCGTGCAGATTAATCTGTCGCTGTGCGGGCAGAGGAGGGCGGCGATGGGCGAGACGCTTCGGAAAGGCGCAGGGAACGGGTTCCCGCGGCTAATTCCTCGCGCGAGCCGGGACCGCCGAAACGCGACCTCGGGACCAGGGTGCGGAAGAGGCGGCGGCGCCTGGCTTTGCCGAATCCRGGAAACTTCTGCTCTCGGAACAAACTTGGCCCGGGGGGGGGGCGAAGGGCCGGCTGGGAGCGGCAGGACCTCGGCGGCTTTGCCGGTGGCCTCGCAGCAGCTCGTGAGCCAGCAGCATCAGCTCTCACCTCAACGAGCAATCTGCAAAGTGGGCAAACCTGCCTTTTGCAGCTCACCTAGCCTGCTAAATTGCCTCAGATCTACAGCTTGGGCCTTGGCGCTCAAAAATGACCGAGGCAATGAGCAAGCAGGACGGGGCAGGGGGGACGAAAACGCTCCGAGGGGCTTCGCTCCCTTTCGAGATAACATCGTCTTAACGCCCTTGGGCTGGATGCTACGAACMCCACGCTAAAGACGTCCAGGTCGCTACGTACGGGGCAGGGTCCGTGGCGCGGACTGATAAACCACGCCGCAGAAAAACGACGTGGTTTTTGTCCCTATTACACCCTGCAGTAGGATTTTTTTTCTAAGCTGGCCCCGGAGCGCACGCGAGCCGCTGCAGCAGGCAGAGCAGCGCGTCGCCCGCCCGGCCACGGCGCGGGGGGATTTAATGGGCGCAACGAGCCGCGTCCCCCGAGTGCTGCCGCAACCCCGCGGGCGCCTTGTCCCGGCCCCTCTCTGACCTCCCCCCGCCCCGGGAGAGATTTTAAAAGGCCTTTTTTTTTTTCTTTCTTTTGAAAAAAAGTTGCTCGGCCCAAGCGGAGCAAACCTGCCTGCAGCGGAAGCGCCGCAGGCGCCGCCACGTTTGGTTCACACATCCACCGTTCAGCGGCGAATGCTCCCAGGGCTCCCGCTAACTCGGACACGGCTGCATCGCCCTCCCCGCTTCGTGCTGCAAGGCGCGAAGCGAAGTCGAGTCGTGTCCGTTCCTCATTCTTAATCTATTTAAAAAAAAAATAATTACACACTGCAGACTGGCCCGTTCTCAGCCGCTTTGGCGCGCAGGCGTCTGGCTTTGCAACGCTCCAGCGAAAGCTTCCCGGTAGCAGAGACGGATCAGCCCTGCAGCCACGGGCACGAGCGCTTCTGCGGAGCGCGCGCCCTCCGGGCTGCCGCGGGAACACCAGCGGCTCGAACACGCATCCCCCGGCGCAGCTGGGAACCCCGCCGGCAGGAGCCGGGGCCGCGCCGGAGAGCCGAGCGAGCTGATTTACCCGCGCGGGCAGGCCTCCCGTCCGTCCGTCCGTCCGTCCGTGCACTCTCGCCCCGGCGCAGCGGTGCGGGGGCCCCGCTTCGCCCCCGCCGCGCTCTGCCCTCGCCGCGGCACCGCTCTCGCCCGGCCTTTCGCCGCTGCTCAGGTCCCCGGCAGGCTCCAGCCTCTTTTCTTTTTTTTCCCTTTTTTTTTTCCTTCCCCCTCTCCCCCAAGCAGAAAATGAGCCACGACCGCAGGCCACCTCTCCCCGCGGCTCCCGTAGAGAYTTTCCCCAGCTAGAGGGGAGCCGGGGCTTCGCTGCGAGCCCAGAGCTGGGCTGGCGGCACCGCAGCGCTGGGCGGGGGGGAAACAGAAATAAAGAAAAAAAAAGGACTCCTGCTTTCCTGCTTTCTCTCAGCATTTTAAAGCGTGATTGTGAGCACTACAGAGGCTGTAAGGGAAGAAAAAGGGGCTAAAAATACCCTAATAAAACCCACCTGCACGCAGGAAGCGCAGATGGTGAGAGACAAGGGCACGGCAGCGCCGGCCCCCGCAGGCGGCTTCTCCCGGCTCTCGATTTTATTTTTATACCACGGCGACGGTGAAAGCTCCCGCTCGTGCTTCCTCGCGCCGGCAGGTTCGCGCCGAGCCGCTCGCCGGGAGAGCGCGCGAGCTGCCGCGGTGGGAGCGCGGTCACGCGCGATCCAATACGCCGGGTTTGGACACCCTCTGCTCCGCGAGCCCGGCGCCGGCACTGGGGTTTCAACGCAAACGTTCGTGAGTTCTGAAGTCGCCCCCCATCAACGTCTCCACGTATTCGYCGTTTTTCCTGGAAACGTTTCTAAACTCATTCGCTGGACCCGTTTCGAGACGTTGAACGAGGGCAGAGCCAAGCACGGCCCAAGACCGGCGGTGCCCCGTCCCGGACGGCAGARCGCCCTCGTCCCCCACCCCACGGCCCTCCGAGTTCACAGCAACTTTCCGATCAGCTCCAGTCACTCACGCAAAACCCTCTGCTGCTAACTACAAAGACTCTCCTTTTAAACTAGCCTCCTTATTAACATAGAAAATAAATAAAACGAGAAATGCTCTGCTGTCTCTGGGTTCTCACCACCGAATGCATAATAAAAGGCTGGTTTTTTTACACTCCTATGCCATACTTTTGATTTTTTTTCTCTTTCATTTTTAGCGTGCAAAACTGCAAATCAGGTATTAGTGCTGCTGTTGAGCCTTACTGATGATAAAAAGCCACGTTTTTTTAAAAAAAAAGTTCACGACACACACTTTTTTATAGGAAATAATTATCTGATATTCCGATCAGCTCCAGAGTCCCTCCGAACAAGCCCAGGGAACGAAGCCCCCGCGCCTCCACGCCAGCTTCCTTCCGGAGCTGCTGCTCCCCCGCCAGCCCGCTCTGGCCGGAGCCGGGCTGCTTCCGACCACGGCATCACCATGGGCAAAACAGCACGCTTTTGGTGCAAATAAACAAACAAACACATCGGTAAAAATTAAAAATCCAGCSAAAGCAGTCACCTGCCCTGCGTACTTGCAGAAAATCTCCTCTTCCGAAGGACACCAGGTGAGGTTAGAACGAAAGCCCTGCACTGCGATAGCGCGTTTAGCGATAAACCAAGGGAATTTGAGACTTACAGACAGGCTGTTACTCTCGGCCTAGATCAAGGGAAGAGCTGCCATGCCTAAGCCCGGGGGGAGGTAGTCTGGGGAACAGATTATGGTGCTRAACTCGCTGATGAAACCAGCATTAGCAGCCAGCTTGGAGGTTGATCTGTCATCCTAGTGCGCGTATTTGAACTAAATCTGCAGCATGAATCTGTAATAAGGTCACACAGGCAGCGGTGTGGACAGCAATAGAAATGCTTACGGTTTACACTTACCAGCACGTAACGGAGCTATCGAATCCGACAGCAGAGCCTCTTGCTTAGCGACCGAGCCACAGGCATGTAGAGACACATCTCCCCCCGCCAAGGGCTCCGCTGCGTTCCGGGGAATTGGTAGATAATTCGCAAACCCACCGAGCAATTCTGACAAGCTTTGCTGAAACCATACGTACTGAGTTTGCGATTAAGATGTCTTTGCCCACCTGCCCACCCTGGGATTCAGGTTGGATGAGTTTCCTTCAACATTATCGCTGCTGCGAAGTGTTCTGCAAGACAAGTCGGGTCTCAGACACATTTGGAGGAGCTGTTTTTCAGAAAAACAGTGGTACATGTGAACTCTAATAAGCCGGTAGTGGGTTTAGCTGAGAACGTCATTTGTGGTCCAAGACCTTGCGGAAGCAGACCCTGGGATCAGGAGAGCCCAGGTCACCAGCGCTGTTGGGTATGCTCAGCGGGCTTCAGCTCTTCTTAGCAAAATTTATGATGTACTGTCGAGAGACCCAAGAGAAAGGGCAAGTGCCAGGAGCGTTCTTTAAGCCCTCCCCGAAAAGCTTAGATAGGAACGATGCCGACTTTCAACCAGGGGAATGTACTGAGCATGTCCAGCTTTCTCTTTTTACGGGTTACTGTTTTAATGTGCATTGCTACCAGTAGTGCATAGCTCCCAATTAACCTAGGAACTAATTTAAAAAACGTATTTGTTTCCAAGGAGACATTAAAAACTTCGTAAGAAGGCAACAAATACACAAGAAAAGGAAGAGAACTAAAAGGCTTTGGTTAGAAAATTAAAGTTGTTTGCCATGGCTTGATSGCTTAATCAGTCGATCAATACTGTTCACAGGGCAGGCAGGGAGGGAGCCACGAGTTGTGATGAAAAATGCATGAGGGGACAAGGGAGACCTGGGAGTAGAAAATTAAAAAGTCAGCCTGTTACATTTGTCCAATATTGGCAGAGAAATTAAAGTGGTTTGGGGAGGGGTGTTGAAGGGAAGAGGGGAGCTGGCTGCAATACGCACTGCATATCTGCTGAGGGTTCCCTTCGTGAGAGAAACTTTCACATTAATTAAGTTGCTTTCTTAGAGAAAAGATGGATTTTGTAACCTTTAGCACTTGCCAGCTCCACAGGAACAGTAGGTAGGGTTTGCACATGGGAAAATAAAAAGGGATTTCTTCACATCAGGGATGCCACATGTTCCGATTAGGATAAAGTGATACCAAGATGATATTAAATAGAATAAGGCAATGCATTTTTTTCCCCCACAGTATTTGGTGAGATTAATATATCATTGTAGCATAAACCAGCCTGCTGGCACAGTGCAGCGGTGTAACACACAACCCATCACCGGCGGCACTGAAAGCGGCAGCGCGGCGGTTTGGCCACRCAGCCTGGCTTCCTCCCTCTCCCTCTCCCGGCTTCGACAGCTACCGATGCTGCCACGGCAGCCGCCTCGCAGAAACTCGGCACCACGAGAAACGCAGGTCTAGAAGAAGACAGCCTAGAAGAAGCGAGAGCCAACCGCTCGGCGGGGAACACGCTCCTTGCTGTCTGCCTTTAAGCTCGGAGCAGCTCTAAAAGCTGCAACAAACTCCAGTGACGAGAGAATACAAGGTTACCCGTGCTGCAAAAAAGCGTTGTCGCCCATCCCCTTAAACTGAGAGCGAGAAAGAAAAACAACATCCAGCACTCGAGTCACAACGCTGGAGGAAGAACAGCAAAGCGCTTCATCGTGAGGGCAGCTCTGCAGTTAGCGCCTACGCGCAGGTCCTGCTCCTCGCACTCGGGACTCAAAGCTCGCTTCTGCTTGGCTTGGAAACTCCCATCTCAGCAGCAATCAGGCCCTCACCACCGAGCAATTTAAAGTTCCAGGACAACAAGCAGAGACAAGCACATATTGCATCCAAACTGCTGAAATGTATGAGCTTTAGAAGAGTTTAGACTGTCAACTTGCATTCCCCGCAGTGGAAATACTCCAACCCGTTGCACTCCAAAAGGTTGCAGGGACAGAAACAAAAGGCTACACCTCAGAGCATTACGGGACACCGTTATCGCCCAGGGCCTGGCAGACAGGAGAAGATCCCCCTTATTGCAGGATTTTTTTTTTATTTTTTTTTTTCAGAAGCAGTATGCCAAGCAGGTCTGTGTTGTGGGTTTGGGTTTTTTTTTTTTAGACAATTATTTTTGCACTCAGGTACTTACAGTGGAATTTTACAACTCTTCATCAGGCTCACCAATTACACAGGTTTAAAATTTCAGGCTCAATTAACACACAGCCTGGCTGATGCCGCTTTCCACAACTAATTATCTCCAAGCGCCAACACACGGTTCCACATACAATATTTTTGTGAACTTCGGGATTTGCTTTCTACACCATTGTTCAAGTACAAACAAAATGGAGCAGCCAGCAGCCCCTAAAGCAGGCTGGATACCGTATTATGACCCTCTTATTAACAACAACTAAATGCTTATGCCATGAGAAACCCAGTCCTTCCAATTAGTAGACCAACGGGACTGACAGCAGACCTGCCTATCTACGAGGCGCTCTCTCATCTCAGATTCATGCATCGTTCTGTCCTGGGTGATCTCTGCACCAAGAAGGCTACCTAGGTCACATAACAGCACGACAAGTTTTCATTAGGGAATTCAACTGCAGCTGGATTTGAAACAGCCATCGACTGTCTGTAAGAGCCTACTGTTATGGAAATGTTTCTGCTTGGTGATTGAAAGAAAGCAGGAAAAAAGTAAATGTCACTTACCAACACACTCAAATATACATTCATCCTCATACAAAATATTGTGCCTCCAAAGAAAGTCATAAATGCATATTTTCTTTCAAGTGCCTCTCTCTTATAAAAGAGCTGGGCTTGCAAAGTGTGCTATACCTAGAAAGCTGAAATTCCCCCTCCCCACTCGCTGTCCTCCCAACCAGAAGCTGTCGTCTTTGGAATCTGTCTTTTATGTTATCAATAAACACAGTTAATTTGGCACCATCCAAGTACAGGGTGATACTCAATTTCCTTCGTTGTTTGGTTTCCACAGCTGTTGAACAGGTTGTTTCATAAATGCCCCAGGTTCAAATTAAACCAAGTATTTTAAGATCGCTGAGCACCTTATTTTACATGGTTGCAAAAAAAAGTCTCTCTCATTCTCATCTTTTTTATATACATACATACATATATATATATATATATATATATATATATATATATATTGTTTTTAATTATTAAATGCGGTAACTTCACTCAACATTCCTCGCTGAAAACCAAACCAGACCTTACCACCCTAGAGCCTCTGGAAGGGACACCTTTTCTTTCAGCACCGGAAGCTTTTCACATCAGCTTAACTCAGAAGTGGATTTGTGGCACTATACCTTAACATGAAATTTTTTGAAGAAGAAAATTAGAGTGACAAAGGGCTTCTGCAGACCTCTTACTGGCTCCCCAAAGCGAGCTTACTAAGGAACCCTTTGTGGCTTGTAAAGGCAACAAGGGAGCAGYGGGGGGAAAGGCAAACAAGTTAGCCAGCAAGGCATGACAGATGCAATCTACAGTTCAAGAAAATACCATGGAAGACACTTACCCAGCTACAGCCCCAGGCCAACAAGCGTTCAGCCGGGACAGAAGCAGAGACCTTGCCAGGCTCTGGGCTGCGCATGCATAGCTGGGGCTGGAAGGAGTTAGACACTTCCATCCAGGTGGAGAGATCCCTTTTAGGGATCATCTAAGACATCTTCCACCTCACTGGTGTGTTGCATGTAAATTTTAAACCATTTAAGAAACATGCTGCATGCATCTGTGCTGCAGAAGCTATGCTTAAAGGCTGAATTTATTTTACTCCTGTCAGTGCTAAAACGGGATAAATGACTTATACATGTTGCCACTGCTCATCACACATTTTCTAACCACTTAATACTTGCAGATTTTGCTAACGTTTTTCATTACAATTTTAGTAAAGGGAAACATCTGTTCCCCCCTGCCTCAGAAAGTACATTCCATCTTCCAACCTGTCACATGCCTTTGAAATTCCATGTTTAATCAACACCATCATCTCTTCCAGAAAAAGACCAGCACAGATAAGCAGCCTTGGAACAACAAAACCCCCTATCATATCAGCATGCACGCTTAAATGCTTCCAGTTTTTCTAAAGAAAAGAGCAGCTTTGAAAAATTCACACCCAAACCACAAGTTCTGCTGATTGGATAATGAAATAAATAGCACAAATTCTGGAATTCACAATTTATTTCAAGCTTATAAAAGTCTTCATCATTGCAAATTCTGTGGCAAAACATACTGTACACGGGTATTCTTATTGTTTAAGGATTGTTTAGGATAATGATTACAAGCATCAGACYCTAAACATAACATTTCAGCATGGAAGCATCAAGCAATCACACAGCTTCTCACCCTTGTTGCCGCTACACCGTTAGACTCATGTACCTTTAGAGCGATGGCTATTAAACAGTCAAATGTATTAGTGCAACCTTACTACTTAGCCCAGGATAAAAGGTTCAGAAATGGAACCAGCTATTAAACCAGCAGCTCTGTGCAGAGCCTGACAGATTGCTCTGTCCATGCACGCCGACGGCTGGGCTGGGTGGCTACTGCCTGCAAGTGTCATGAAAAGCTTCAAGTGTTCGGAAATCCCTCCACGTGGGCGGCAGGCCATCCTGCAGAAACTTTCCGCAGCGCTGGCACGGAGCCTGGAACAGCTTTATGTAACTTCTCAACCAGGTCTAAAAGGAAAAGGGAGAGAAATTAAAGAAACTGGATATGGACATTCCCCTATGTCATCATTCTTGTCAAACAGTGATACCAAGGACAGAGAATGTACTTTGGCTTGGCCCCAGTGAGGCATATAGTGATTTTATAAACAGAAAACATGGAGAAGACTACAAGGTCACTACATAGCTGGATTTCCACTTCATTTTATTATTTTTTCTTTTTTAGTTACTTAAGCAACTTTGTTAATAGAAAATCATGTGCTCTTTGCAGGAGGTATTCGTAGCTAGAGAACTGCCACAGAAGGCTCCTCATATTTTTACTGGAATACAATTACTCCTGATGGGTACCCTCTTCAACTGAATATTGGTTTGTCTCTTCCTATGATCATCCATCACAGCCCAGTGGCAATCATGCTGCAGAAGTCTGAACTCTTAATAGCTGAAGATACAAGCACTTTCGCAGCAAGCTAACTAACTTCCTTTCTAATGTGATTTCAAGATCAATACTCACTGGTCATAAAAATACTCCA
This sequence comes from Rhea americana, assembly GCF_003343005.1. Taxonomy (NCBI): domain Eukaryota; kingdom Metazoa; phylum Chordata; class Aves; order Rheiformes; family Rheidae; genus Rhea; species Rhea americana. The sequence goes on along the minus strand of NW_028187166.1, from coordinate 2,413,954 downwards.
CAATTTTAAATCTGATTACATCGATGTTAAAAAAAAAAAAAAAAAAAAAAAAAAAAAGTCAAGTGTTGAACAACCAACAGTAAATACAAGTGCTCCTAGGTAAAGTTCTTGCCTCTTAACTGGTTTGTTCCTAATGTCATACATAGCAATGAGCATTACATAACTCAATTCTAAATTCAAGGAGATACACAACTAAAAAAATACCTAGACCAGCAGATTTATACAGTGAAGGATGCACATGAATCTTGTCATTTAAAGTCCTATTGAATTACATCGATAAGAGAAAATTGTTCTCTGAAGAAGAGGTCAGTCGAGTTTATTGAAACAAATCCTTCCATCTTCATCAGAGCCTTCTCTATAGCAACCAAACTTTGGCCGTCAATAACACTCTTCCAAGAGAACTAGATCTTCTCTGGGTTTAGCAGTAAATATGGGGACAAGGGCAGCAGAACACTAAAAGTAAATTGCCTTGATTTACTTCAGCTTGGATGAACTTCACTTGCATCATGGAAAAATCGTGTTTTCTGAACGATAATACAAAAATAGATAAATGAAGTTAGGTTGTGCACTTGATACATTTGTTGAAAGAAAAAAAATCCTTCATTTCCATCAAAAAATTTAGACTCACTATATCCTGTCAAGTGGATTACATAACTGACATGTGAAAGGACTAACATATTGACACTTCTGATGTACACCTGGTTTTGCTTTGTTAAAATTTTTAGTAGTGTTTTATCAAATCAATAAGGTAGGTCCACGTCTTAAACAAATGTGCTACCAGTTCGATTAAAAATTAATTTTCAGACACATGTTGAAACATGGATTACACCAGTAAGAGCTGCTTTCACCTTCCAAAGCCTATTATTGCAGGATGCACTCTAAGAAAAAAAGACTTTCACAAATCTCTCATTTTGCTGGCCTTTTATTAAATAAACAAACTAGTAAGCACAACTGGTAAGAGAGTCCGACCGTTCTGAAATTTCATATTGGTAATTAAAAGCATAAAAGAACCAGTTATACCTTATACACCTGGAGACTGTGAATGGCAAAATTAGATGTTGATTTTAAGTCTCCATTGCCTTACTCCTTGTTCCAGACCAACGTTACAGATGAAGTAAGAAGACTGAACAGCAAAGAAAACCTCCCTCAAAAGCTTCCTTTGGGAGACTGTGGCACAGAGAATAACAACCGTCTCCACTGTCAAAATTCATCTTGGTAAAAGGAATTCTGAATCATAAACCCTTGTCCTCAACCCTCTGATTAACAGGACTGCTAATTAACAAGTTCATYTCACAAATAAAATTCTAAATACAAGTAGAATTTAAGGTGACAAACTGAAATCTGCGTATCAAGAGAAAACAGCGTTTAATTATTTGTATTCAAGAAAAAAAAAGTAGAATATTTTAGCAAGCATCTCCTCATTTCTGAAACCTGTCTGCTGTTATGCTCAGCAAATATATACGATTCCTTAGGAATAAAGTTGGGGTTGAAAGCAGATGCAGCAAAACAGACTTCTCCCAGTCACATTCCCGTCTCTGTTCATTTTTCGAGTAACTGATGCCATTTGCCATATAGGCCAAACTGACAAGCAAGCTGGATCCGCTGGAACACAGAAAACTGGGAGCTTCCTCTTACTAGGAAATTTTCACTGGAACAGRCTTTTCACATCCACAGCATGAAGAGCATGAAGGGCCTGGACCACAGCAAAGGGCCTGGCTAAGAGAGTTTTCTGTGTTAGCTTTAAACTCGACCCAGACCAGTCCTGCAAGCAGGAAACAGTAAGCAAGTAGCGAGATCTGTGATAAAAAAACTACATACGGAGCTATCTCCAAACATCGATCCAAACATCGACTGTCCCAGGGTACCGAGAACGGTATCTTGATCCTTGTCCCGGCATGAGATCTAAAGAAATAGAGTCAATCTCCACTGCCTAGCTTGTCGAAACAGGCGGAATTACAACTGCATCACAACCTGCCTTGTATCAACAGCTGTTGATGCTTCAAACACACTTACCATGAAAGATCTGACTACCACATCCGGCATCTGAGGCAGCTGGTAGTGTAACAGCGCTGTGGTTGCGTGATCTGTCACCTGTACCGGGCAAAAGGAGATCATCCCCTTACTCACTCCGCGTTTCAGACAAAGCAGGGTTTATACTGAAAGATCAAACAGTTCAAAACACGATAAAAGCTAATAGTGTTGGTAAAAGAGTCTCAGTGGTGGTTAAAGCGAGCTAAGCGATGCAGGAAGGCTTCCAGCTGTCCGCCGCCCAGCACGACGCTAAAACAACGCGCTCGACGCCCTGGCTTAGCCACCAGGCCAGCCGAAGAGCGGAGCAGGGAACCTACCAAAGACACGGTCTCTATCACCGTTAAAATGCCAGAGCTCTGTAAAAAGGTGGGCAAAAAAACAAAAACAAAAAAGGAAAAAAAAGAAAATATAAGAAAAAGAAAGATCTGCTGTATTACAGCGAAGGAAACACCCACAGCAAATAATTTGCCTAACTTTCAGCAGAAGAGTGGCAGAGCTCCACCTCGCCCGTGCCTCTGCGACTGAAATCCCATGTATTCTGCGAGATCAGAAACAAGCTAAGCCACTGGGCAAACCATGTCAGAGGAAAACACTTTGGCTTTCTCTTTATATGCTTCCGTTTTGGGGGCAGGATCATTTTTGGTAGAATTTAGTAGAGTTTATATTCCCCTGACATACGCTGATTTACTCCACAAAAGAAACACTGACAATAATGTATCAATATTAAATAATTCTGCTAGACTAAGTTACAGGAATAGAGGTAAAGACTTCAAAAAAATCCCCCAAGCTTTGGTTTTGTTTTTACTGAAAAAAAGAGAAGACTTTGAAAAATATCCAATTTTGAAACTCCATTTTAATGCAAAAATGTGTGCTCTCCTTCCCACCATACATATTTTAGATATTTAACTACTGTAGGTCTATTTCAGGTTCCTTAAGTTGAACAAATATGAATTGAGCCCTCAGTTTCATTTCCTCTGAAACCAAGAATCGATTAATATGATTATGGTTTATAAATACTTGCACTAGTAAAAGATTTCTGATAGAAAGCTTTTTAATCTACCCGAGARCACCATAATAAGACCTTACATCTGGGAATTACAACTAGGCAGACTAGACATTAAATGCACATTTTTAATAGCATGGTTAATTAAAAAAAAAACAGGAGAACTAAGCAACGCTGTGATAGATTTTCTATCACTAAAATTTTAAAATCCAGACTTCAAGGGAAATCTAGAAAGAAGTAGTTTTTGAACAGCTATGATATAATTCAGTAGCAGGATTCAAGCTGTCAACTCTAGGTTTAGAGCTTCCCAAAATAAATAGCACGGACAAGAGCCTGCTTCTTAGAAGAACTTACGGGCTTATTGCGGAAGTTATTGGCAAATTCTTTGGGCTGGACCATTAAATAACTCAAACACAACCACATCTTATGATCTGTAAATCTATTAACGGTCCAGATCAGTAATATTAAGGCATTCAGAAAACCACATGATGGCCTAGTTGGTAATTAAATATATATACTTATATATATATTTTTTTGCAGTTTTAAAGAGAAAATGAAGTGCTCTGCTCAGGGCTTGTCTATATACTACAGCAAATCTGAAGTAAGATAAAGTGTGAATTGAAACTGTAAAAGCTATTCCCAGCTAACTTCACTTGTTCCTCATTCGTATTTAGCCTAATTCAGCATTGAAGTGAATTGTGCTAGCGTACTCAAACTTTCATTGCAGAAAGACAGTATATGCATGAAGCTATTCAGGGAGGTAAATCTGAAAAAGATATATCCCTGAATAAATCCATGTATCGACAGGCTCTCGTTCACACCACACAAACTTCCTCCACAGAACACTGGATAAAATCAGTCTGTCCTACACTAGATCGAGTTTTAAGTTTAATTATAGAAACAGATTCTGTTCCTCGTCGTTCCTGCACATGCCCAACTCCAGAAGCAGCTCCTTTCAGTGTCAGCAAGGACACCCGATTCTAACATTCGGAAGGTAAAGCCTTTGAGACTGGGCATATTCTGACGAGTTTGCAACAATATTCACAAAATGGACCTCAAACTGCTTGAGCCATCAAACAAATTTAAAAAATTAGAACTACAATGATGCAAACTGTGCGTTAATAGTACAGCACAACTCTAACCAGTCAATCATTTCTTTTCAAACTTTTCCATGCACTGTTCAGAAATTACTATAATCCAAGTCCTACTAGCTATGTGAATTTTCTTTCTTTGAAAATGGTGCTTTTTAGGACAGTACCAGACATGTAAAAGAATAGAAGGTACTGAAGATATTTATGAGCAGCCGCTCTCCTTCTGCTGTGCTTCTACTTCTAACAAACTGTGTTTTTTTCCTGAACAACAAAGTTGTTTTCTCTTGGCATTGAAGATGTAGAAAATGTTGCTTAAAAATATATATATTGCTATTAACAAATTTAAATTGACTGGTTACTTTGGCAAAGTTGCACATATGTTGTTCCTATTGTACCGTAAAGCTAATGAGATTCCACAGGGAGATAAAAGCCATCCCAGCATTGCTAGAACACTAATAATGTTTCCTGAACAAAAAAGAGGCGATTTCTACCATAAGGAAGTGCTGAGAAAGTGCTTCTAGAAAGATCAAAGTGGGTGTCAAATATGAAGAAGAGAAGCAGGGGGATCAAACATACCCCCAAAATCAGCAGCCAACATTGGCATGTCAAGCACGGAAGAGCAAAGAGCTGGGAAACACGACAGACTGGCCAGTGCATGCGAGAGAGGGAAGGATTAAAAAAAAAAAAAAAAACTAAGATAACAGAGATGAGAGAAAGCATAGACTGTCCAAGATCTAAAAGAGAAAAGAAGAGAGAGCGAGAGCGAGATCAATACCCAGCTTTACTAATGGCAACTTGATTTCACACCAAAGCGAAGCAAAGCAAAACAAACTGCATATGCGCCAGCTCACTTACGGGACACACTTTCTCTTCCAGCCAAGCTGGAATCACGAGCTGATTTTTTGTGTGTGTAAGCTGCCATTTTGTACATTTCAGGACAATTATTTTATTAACTTCACTTTTATAGCTGTAGCTTACGTACTGCTACCCAAGTTATTGGTCATCTTCTCATTTTTCTAGCCCTTTTTATGTAGGAACACATTCAGAAGAGCACAAATTCATCAGAATAGCTGTTGCTCTGGACTTTGAAATAGATTTTCAAGTAGTCTTGCAGAAAAGCTTAATAATTCGCAATTCATACATTGAAAAACACCTGGAAGCTTCCCTCCGCCAAAAAAAAAAAGAAAAAAAAAAAAGAAAGAAAAACTACACACATACACACACACAAAACACTCTTCTGAAGTTACAATTTTGCTAAATAAAAGAGCTATTATTCTAGTAAACGTGTTCTCACATTGAGACAAGCAAAAAAGACTTCAGTCCTGGCAGGGAGAAAGTCCTGGCCCTCTTTAAACAAACCTAAGCTGCCTGAGGCTGGATGAACTGGTTTAGCAAGGTATAGTCCTGTTTTCCACTCGAACAAGAAAATTTCTCATTTTGTTAACAGCYAATTTTATTGTCCCTGGCATATTTTCTTCTCATTTCTGTTTCCAAGTTGATTATAAACGCGCCCAATACAACGCACCTCGGCTTCCTCATCCCGAGCACCGTGCGCATTGGGAATACAAACCACGGACTGATACTGGATCAAACCTCATCTTCGTAGTGACCTTGTGCAAATTAAACCTGACATAGCTGCCGCTCTCGGAGAACAATCCGGCCCCGGCAGGACAGCAGGACTCGCTGGGTACTTGCCCACTCCGAGAAACCGCCTGCTGAGGCCACATTGCTGCTCTGCAGCGGCACGGAAAGGCACGTAGGTACTCCCGACCGCTCGGCTTGCTGGCTTAGTCGAGCTATAAATAGCACGAGAGCAACACAAAGTGATGAGCAGCAAACAAAACTCAAGAAGCACAAAAGCAGGGACCTATGGCACAGCTTTGCTACACYGTAGGTGTGCTGTGTTCCACAGGTGTTCGGAGCTAAAAGCAGCATAAACCTAAGACAGAAAATTAAGAGCATCGTTAACAGACCACATTATAGACGCTGTCTCATTATTCTAGTATTTTACCTCACTGCCAGTACACAGGCTGTTCAAAAGTTGGTGCAAAATTTCCTTTAACAGTCAAATTTCTTTTGCACTTACTTACTGGTTTATTCCTGCAAGCATGGCACTGACAACTCAATCTAATATAAATGGATTCTCTAAGTCCTCCCCCAAAATTTTATTTTTATTTTTTTTTT